>NC_036860.1:43213608-43271618 GCF_002910315.2 Salvelinus sp. IW2-2015 | reverse complement strand
TAACATTGGTCTCAGTGAAGGGGCAATAAATTGGTTTAGGAACTATCTTTCTGACAGAACACAATGTGTATATACTGACAATCACAAGTCTAGCTTTCTTGAGATTAATAGAGGTGTGCCCCAGGGTTCCATTCTAGCTCCTGTGTTGTTCTCAATTTGTATTAATGATTTGGGAAATGGGATGCAACCACCAAAGTTACATCTATATGCAGATGATAGTCATATAGTCATGTGCTCCTTCTCTGGTTCAGGCTGTTGAAGAGCTCCAGACTGTTTTCAGTCACTGCAGGCCTCCCTTTATGGTCTCAAACTGGTCTTGAATGTACAAACAACTAAATTCATGACCTTTACCAGGGCTAGAACTCTGCCAGAGAATGTTAGCATTGTCACATCTGGTGGCTTATCCATTGAAAAAGTGTCATCCTACAAATACCTAGGTATATGGTTGGATGACAAGTTGTCCTTTAAAGTTCATATGGAAAATCTTGTGAAGAAGCTTAAATTGAAATAGGGTTTTTGGGCTTGTTCAGGCCACTTTTCTCTCTGTAATTGATTATGGTGACTTGTTGTATATGCATGCAGCCTCCTCCGTCTTACAGAGACTGGACTCTGTTTATCATGCATCCTTGCACTTTAATATAAATGCCAAGTCACTCACCCACCATTGCACATTGTACCAAATGGTAGGTTGGACCTCACTTTATATGTGCAGAAAGATACATTTGTATGTGTTCATCTACAAAGCCCTTTTGGGAAAACTCCCTCTTTACCTCTGTAGTCTGGTCTCCTTCACCACCAGCAGTTACCATACCTGGTCTGCTAGGTGGTTGCTACTTAAAGTCCCCAGGACATTTACAGTATTAGGCAAGACTGCCTTCTCTTGCGCACCAGACACATGGAATAGTCTACAATCCATGCTTCATCTAGATATATTAGTGCCACTGAATGAATTTAACATTTTGATGGGAGACTGTTACAGAGGAGTGTAAATGCTTTTTTTAGGCTGAATCATGTTGTTGTATTGTATTGTTGTATGTTTAATTACGTAATGTATTGATTGTTGCTGCCTTCTTGGCCAGGTCTCCCTTGGAAAAAGAGACTATTGGTCT
This sequence comes from Salvelinus sp. IW2-2015, assembly GCF_002910315.2. Taxonomy (NCBI): domain Eukaryota; kingdom Metazoa; phylum Chordata; class Actinopteri; order Salmoniformes; family Salmonidae; genus Salvelinus; species Salvelinus sp. IW2-2015. The sequence goes on along the minus strand of NC_036860.1, from coordinate 43,270,509 downwards.
CAATGGGCTTTTCCTGGTTAAATAAAGGTTAAATATGTATTTTTATTTTGAAATGAAACATAAAATACTGTGAAAAGCGGTCGCTAAATGTAACAGTCGTGTTACATTTAGCCCGTCTCCCCTATGCACTCAATGTGAATGGTGAGCTCTAATTCGCCAAAATAACTGTTGTAAATTGGTTGTTAACTGGTTGTAAATTGGTGCAGTTTGGAGTTGAGAAATAAATGTAGGTGGAATAAAAAGCTGTGATCCTCCGTTTTTAACAGAGGCCATTAAAACTGCTTTAAAATGTTTGTTTTTTCTAATACTGCATTAAGAAATGTTGTGCAATGACTGGGCATGCATTCTAGCCCTGTTGCACTTGCAATTTGAAAGCATCTCAAGAGGAAAAAAAAATTCTCGCATTGAATGCGACAAGGTGATCAATTGAAAAGGTAAACTATTCTAATATGGGGTTGTCTGACTTTGCTGTTAGTTACTCATGTTGTTGGCTGAGGAAAGGTAAATGTGGACAACCATTTTTAATTAGATATTTAATAGTTGTAGGCAAAATTCACATTTTAACCCTGGGCGTACTTCCTATTCTGCCTCCCCCTCCCAGAGCTGAGGGTGGGATTAGGTGCTCTGTCTGGCAGGCCTCTAATCACTAAGCTCCTCACACCTGACGGCACACTATTAACTTTCACCGTCACTCGTTACCCTGTGGGTCGTTGCCCATCACATCAAGTTTTTATTAGGGAATTTTCCTCGTCATTAGCCAAGGCCTGGAATACGAACCAATAATATTCATACCGCCAGCTCAAAATGACGTCTGTGGATTTCCATCATCATTGCAGCCGCAGAGCCTCTATCTCATGCAGCTGACACACATAAACAATCATCAGTCCATAGGTCTGTGTGTGTGTGTGTGTGTGTGTGTGTGTGTGTGTGTGTGTGTGTGTGTGTGTGTGTGTGTGGTGTGTGGTGTGTGTGTGTTGTGTGTGGTGTGTTGTGTGTGTGTGTGTGTGTGTGTGTATTCTCCAGGTATCATTACGGGCTCCATAAAGCTCCTCTATATGCCTGGTTCTGTTAAAGAACAGGAAGAACGGAGAACGGAAGAGGAGGCTCAGAAGATGAGCGGAGCGCAAGCCAGCTGACACCAGTCTGAGAGGCTCTCCTGTTCTGCCAACAGTTTGCCTCCAGTCCGATCCATAAAGAGGAGAGGAAGAGCGCTAGCTAGCTGTCAATGCTAACAGCCCCACAGACAGTCCCTGCCAAGTACACAGCTGAGACACACAATAGGCTAGCACAACTCCCTCACTGCAATTCACATTAGAACAAATACAGCTGCTGCTTTTTTCGCTGGGAAATTGCTTGTAGCAAAGCTCCTTTGGGGAGGTTTGACGTTTTTTTCTTAATAACTGAGATATTGGAATATTTCAAGGAATCGGAGCACAGATGGGGCGACGTGCATGCAGAGACTTGGCTCCCTCCTATATTACACATTTGTCCTAAATGTATTCTGTATTAATCTTCTATAGCCTACAGCATATGAATTATTTTTAAACCACAAATTCAGCATTGCTTACAGCATTATATCACATCTCTAATATCAAATCTTTTGCACTCTATTATGATGACATGATGGTGCTACATTCCTCAGCAATACTACAAGCCAAGTGACAGGGTGCTCCCTCTTTGTAGCCTTATCCAAGATGGCTGCTCTTCTGCACATGCTCAGACATGCTCAGAGGAGCCTAATCTAACATCCACTGTGAGAGGATTGTATAAGCCACAGCTCTGACCAATAAGAGTGTACGCTCAACCTCCATGCTGTGCGATGCAACCACGCAGGATAAGGCAGCTCAGAGCAGCAGCGGCACTAGGCGCTAGACTAGTACAGGCCTCTCATTCTGATTCCAGCTCATCTCTTACCCACACAGCAGCCCAGTTGCCTGGGTGGCTCCCTGGCTCCATGCAGGGGGAGGCTTTCCTATCCCATGGGCGGAACTGCAGCAGCAATTAGCAGACAGCTCCCTGACAGGCCAAGATAAACTTCAGTGAGTAGCACCAAGGGGGAACAGAGCAGCCTTCATCCTACTGTGTGGGATGACTTGAAACAAGCCATTTAGAACATTAATATGAAAGAGTGAGTTAGGAAAAATCGTGTGAGGAAAAGAATATCCCTTAAGTAAATAAATGATGCCATATTAATCATACTCCTATTATTTATACCATTCAGCACAGTATAGTGCAGTAGAGTACAGATGTATAGTATTAACTGTAATACTTTGGTAGCATATATTTTACTGGTTGGTGGAGGAGACTGATTTCTAGAGTACATACTGTAACACACCCAAGCAGATGCAGCCATGTAAATGTGTCTTTACAACAATCAGACTTCCAATGGCAAAAAACACTGATTCGTTACTTTTATATTGTGATTAGGTAGCTGTCATGCTGCACATCCGAGTAGCATTATTATGTAGGACGTAGTCAAATAAAAGCCACAGTCGAGTTACTCTGCCAAGATTGTGTCTACACCACATGCAAACAAGCAAAGATGAATAAACATTAGTTGTTGTCGAGCTGCCGCCACCGCGCTAGACTTTGAGCCGGCAGCCTTGTAAAAGATCCACTTTGTACAAAATAAAAATATTTAATTTAAAAGAATGATGAAAGGCGAAATTATATTAAAAGGAACTCGTGCTTACTGTTAAAACAAATGACTTGCAGCGTGCTAAATTACATTTGCTCTTCCATTAGAGAGATCAAACGCGCCCAACTCCAGCTCTCCTTCCTTTGCTAATTATCCCCTGCCTTCACCTCCTCCTCATAAACACTCTGTCTGCTTGTTTGTTTGGTACATGTATACGTTCCTCCGTCTCCCCGACCATCTCATCCTCCTCTCTCTCTCTCTCTCTCTCTCTCTCTCTCTCTCTCTCTCTCTCTCTCTCTCCTCTTTCTCGTTTTCATTTCCTCTCTCTCCCGGGTGCTCATGGTGGTGGCGGTGCTGGTGAATTACCGGGCTCTTAAGAATCCCAGGAACTGGGGACAGCGTGCGCTCATGAAAAACGTGTGTCAATTAAAGTGGGATGAGTCCAGTGGGATCGACCCTGATGAAGGATGGAGGGATGAGGAGGTGGCATAGCTGGTCAGGATGAGTCCAGTGGGATCGACCCTGATGAAGGATGGAGGGATGGAGGGAGGTAGCATAGCGCTGGTCAGGATGAGTCCAGTGGGATCGTCCTGACGAAGGATGGAGGGATGGAGGGAGGTGGCATAGCGCTGGTCAGGATGAGTCCAGTGGGATCGACCCTGACGAAGGATAGGGATGGAGCGAGGTGGCATAGCGCTGGTCAGGATGAGTCCAGTGGGATCGTCCCTGACGAAGGATGGAGGGATGGAGGGAGGGGGCATAGCGTGGTCAGGATGAGTCCAGTGGGATCGACCCTGGCGAAGGATGGAGGATGGAGGGAGGTGGATAGCGCTGGTCAGGATGAGTCCAGTGGGATCGACCCTGACGAAGGATGGAGGGATGGAGGGAGGTGGCATAGCGCTGGTCAGGTGAGTCCAGTGGGATCGACCCTGACGAGGATGGAGGGATGGAGGGAGGTGGCATAGCGGGTCAGGATGAGTCGCAGTGGGATCGACCCTGAGCGAAGGATGGAGGGATGGAGGAGGTGGCATAGGCGTGGTCAGGATGAGTCCAGTGGGATCGACCCTGACGAAGGATGGAGGATGAGGGAGGTGCATAGCGCTGGTCAGGATGAGTCCAGTGGATCGACCCTGGCGAAGGATGGAGGGATGGAGGAGGTGGCATAGCGCTGGTCAGGATGAGTCCGAGGATCGTCCCTGACGAAGGATGGAGGGATGGGGAGGTGGCATAGCGCTGTCAGGATGTCCAGTGGATCGTCCCTGGCGAAGGATGGAGGGATGGAGAGGTGGCACATAGCGCTGGTCAGGATGAGTCCAGTGGGATCGTCCCTGACGAAGGATGAGGGATGGAGGGAGGTGGCATAGCGCTGGTCAGGATGAGTCCAGTGGGATCGACCCTGGCGAAGGATGGAGGGATGGAGGGAGAGGCATAGCGCGGTCAGGATAGTCCAGTGGGAGTCGACCCTGACGAAGGATGGGGAGGATGGAGGGAGTGGCATAGCGCTGGTCAGGATGAGTCCAGTGGGATCGTCCCTGCGAAGGATGGAGGGAGGAGGAGGTGGCATAGCGCTGTCAGGATGAGTCCAGTGGGATCGTACCTGACGAAGATGGAGGGTGAGGGAGGTGGCATAGCGCTGGTCAGGATGAGTCCAGTGGATCGTCCCTGACGAAGGATGGGAGGATGGAGGGAGGTGGCATAGCGCTGGTCAGGATGAGTCCAGTGGGATCGACCCTGACGAAGGATGGAGGGATGGAGGGAGGTGGCATAGCGCTGGTCAGGATGAGTCCAGGGGATCGTCCCTGACGGAAGGATGGAGGGATGGAGGGAGGTGGCATAGCGCTTGGTCAGGATGAGTCCCAGTGGGATCCATCCTCGACGAAAGGATGGAGGGATGGAGGGAGGTGGCCATAGCGCTGGTCAGGATGAGTCCAGTGGGATCGACCCTGAACGGAAGGAGGGGAGGGATGGAGGGAGGTGGCATAGCGCTGTCAGGATGAGTCCAGTGGATCGCCCTGACGAAAGGAGGGAGGGAAGTGCATAGCGCTGGTCAGGATGAGTCCAGTGGGATCGACCCTGGGAAGGATGGAGGGTGATGGAGGGAGGTGGCATTAGCGCTGGTCAGGATGAGTCCAGTGGAGTCGACCCTGAGCAAGGATGGAGGGATGGAAGAGGTGGTCATAGCGCTGGTCAGGATGAGTCCAGTGGGACGTCGACCTGACGAAGGATGGAGGGATGGAGGAGGTGGCATAGCGCTGGTCAGGATGAGTCCAGTGGGATCGAACCCTGACGAAGGATGGATGGATGGAGGGGTGGCATAGCGCTGGTCAGGAGAAGAGTCCAGTGGGATCGACCCTGACGAAGGATGGAGGGATGGAGGAGGGGTGCATAGCGCTGGTCAGGATGAGTCCAGTGGGATCGACCCGACGAAGGAGAGGAGGAGGGGGTGGGCATACCGCTGGTCAGGATGAGTCCAGTGGGATCGACCCTGACGAAAGGAGGGAGGGAAGGTGGCATAGCGCTGGTCAGGATGAGTCCAGTGGGATCGACCCTGACGAAGGATGGAGGGATGGAGGAGTGGGGCATAGCGCTGAGTCAGAGTGAGTCCAGTGGGATCGTCCCTGACGAAGGATCGGAGGGTTGGAGGGAAGGTGGCATAGCGCTGGTCAGGATGAGTCCAGTGTGGATCGACCCTGACGAAGGATGGAGGGATGGAGGGAGGTGCATAGCGCTGGTCAGGATGAGTCCAGTGGATCGACCCTGACGGAAGGATGGATGGAGGAGGTGGCATAGCGCTGGTCAGGATGAGTCCAGTGGGATCGACCCTGACGAAGGATGGAGGGATGGAGGAGGTGGCATAGCGCTGGTCAGGATGAGTCCAGTGGGATCGACCCTGACGAAGGATGGAGGGATGGAGGAGGGTGGGCATAGCGCCTGGTCAGGATGAAGTCCAGTGGGGATCGACCCTGACGAAGGATGGAGGGATGGAGGGGAGGTGGCATAGCGGCTGGTCAGGATAGTCCACGGGGGATCGACCCTGACGAAGGATGGAGGGATGGAGGGAGGTGGCATAGCGCTGGTCAGGATGAGTCCAGTGGGATCGACCCTGACGAAGGATGAGGGATGGAGGGAGTGCATAGCGCTGGTCAGGATGAGTCCAGGTGGGATCGACCCTGACGAAGGATGGAGGGATGGAGGGAGTAGGCTAGCGGTCAGGATGAGTGACACGCCTCTGACTTGCATAATAGCGCAGGGAGCACAGATGGGAAGCACGGAGCTCAGGGGGGAGCAGTCCGCTGATCCCAACCATCTGACATCCCACAACTCCCATATAAACAGACCATTATGACCAGCAGCCACGCCGGCGCCTCAGCAGTCCATTCAACCACACCTCTAACCTCTCCCCTGGTACATTACACGTGTGGAGGGTTAAGGGGAGAGGAGAGGAGTCTGGTTTGCTTGGAAACAGTGCAATTCAAAAAGGTGAGAGAGTGTGCTAACCTCCCTTATTAGGTAACCGGAAAACAGCTAAGAGAACACACAATACCATCTCCTTGCGAAAGAAGGCAGAGGATCAAAAGAAATACAAGTAAAACCAAGAAGAGGAAAAAAAGTAGGGCGGAGCCCTAATAATTTCCCTCGATGTTTGCGTACTGAGTGCAGAACGACAATTCCATGTTGGGTGACAGAAAGACATTTCCATGTTAGGTGACAGAAAGAACACTTTCCACCTGTTGGGCTGACAGAAAGCATGACATTTCCATGTTGGGCTGACAGGCAAAGACACATTTAATCCCATCTTGGGCTGAACAGAAAGGACATTTCCATGTTGGGCTGACAGAAAGACATTTCCAAATGTTTGGGTAGACAGTACAGTAATCCAAAGAACAATATTCCAATGTTGCGCTGCACAGAAACATTTCCATGTTGGGCTGACAGAAAGACATCCTCCACAAAATGGTTAGGCTGACAGAAAGACCATTTCCATGTTGGGATTGATCAGAACCAGACATTATTCCATGTCTGGGGTGACCGACCAAGAACCATTCCTCCATGTTGGCTGACCAGAAAGACATGTTCCATGTTGGAGGCACTGAACAGAAAGACATTTCCATGTTGGGCTGACAGAAAGACATTTCCATGTTGGGCTGACAGAAAGACATTTCCATGTTGGGCTGACAGAAAGGGCTGGCTTGGGCCGATGGCAGTGAATGGCGTGCTAAGAGGCTGGAGCCCTACCATGCTATGCCAAATCCATGTAATCAAGCCGCTGTTGGACAACAGCTGGAAACTTTGGTAAATTAGACTTCAAATGGAGGAGAACCCCTGAAGGGAACACATAGAGCTGGCCCTAGATAAATCAGCCTGCTAAAAAGGCTCAGGATTATAATACGCTTAACTTTTCTGTTTATTTCCTCAACTTCCAAACCCCTTTAACAGTACAGTTCCACTTGATAAGCATTGGGGCATCTTGGGGTTGTGAAACATTCTATTATTACATTCTATTTTCATTCAAATTCATTTTGAGCCCCCAAATATGTTTTCCAGTAGTCCTTCCTTTCTGAACTCAGATGGTTTCCAGTGTTTGTGCGGTGGTGGGTCCATCTCTTTTTAACTGGTTCTGGGCCTACAGTGGGGAAACGCAGAGTGCAGCCCCCTAGGCTCTAGTTTTCATATTGATTGTCACAGATCGGGAGTCGACTTCCGTCACACATGACGCTGGGCTTGCCTAGCGAACTGGGGCAAGCCCATTTTACTGAACAACACGCTAGCTGCTATGGAAATGCAAGTGTTCATACATCTGTAGTAAACAAACGCCAATCCGTTGACCTATTTTCCGTTAACCAACTTAGTCTCAATGTACTTTATCTGAAATGTCTTGTTGGCATAATGTTTAAACGTAAGCTAAAGTCTACATGTATGGTTATACCTACTGAATATCAACTGTGCCAAAACTATGCCTTTATCTGGCCACCACATGTTCCTTTCCCTGTCAAGTTGTTAGATATGGTTGACTGCTTAGTTCTGTTTGTCCAACGTCTCTCAGCGGTTTTACTGATTTACTAGTCTGCTCCCCTTAAAGCTGTTTCAGGTCACAGAGGACTAGGAACTACTAAACTCCATCCTTTTACCGTGTGTTGTCAGAAACAACAGAGAGCGGGGTAAATCTGTCAGAGCACAGCGTCTGGGGGGCAGAAGTGGTCTTTGGAGATCCAGTAGTCCTGTCAGTTGGAGAGGATCAGTCAGCACAGCAGATCATGTTTCTCCCTCATGTGGCTTTGTGGTGTTATTCTAGGCCACTGGCTACCACTTTCCAATGTGTGTTTGTTAGTCTCTCGTGGTGTGACATGGCAGTGCTCCAATAAAAACCTAGCTTCGTTGTGTGGGCTTTCAGCCGACTCAGCACACATATATTCTGCTGCATACTTTATGACAACCTAACCTAGCTTAGTCTGCCCTCTCTCAGAGACGCGGGGGAGAGAGAGAGATGATGAGAGAAGAGAGAGAGAGAGAGAGGAGAGAGAGGGGGAAAGAGAGAGAGGAAGTGATGAGAGAAGAGGAGTGAGAGAGTGCGAGAGAAAGAGGAGGAGAGCTGATGCTGGGAGGGAGTGTTGGGAGTGTTTTTGTCAGCCATAATTACCCTCCAATTATATGGTCAAAAACATGGCATTTAGGAACACTTGTTGTCTGGACAGCCCAGCTTTGATCAGTTTGTGGTGAAGATGTGTTCGCATTAGGGCCCCCGGTGTGATGCATGTTTCCTGTCAGGGCAAGGATAACAGTGGGGACAGTGGAGCAAGGCCCCTACTGGGAGAAAATGCGGGGGCTTCATCCTTCAGCGCACACAGTATCATGCAAATAAGCACGCGCGCGCACACAACACACACCATCTTAAACACACTCCCTGGCCAGATCCCACACAGAGAGAGACTGAGTGAGAGAGAGAAGAGAGAGAAAGAGAGAGAGAGAGAGAGAGAGAGAGAGAGAGAGAGCAGAGTAGAGAGGAGAGAGAGAGAAGAAGAGAGAGAGAGAGAGAGAGGTAGAGGTAGACGAGAGGAGAGAGAGTAGACAGACAGACATGAGGGGAGAGAGAGAAGAGAGAGAAGGGAGAGAGGAGAGAGAGAGAAGAGGAGAGAGAAAGAGAGAGAGAGAGAGAGCAAATAGATGAGGACGAGCAGGTGAGAGGAGAGAGAGAGATAGAAAAGCACGATGAGAGAGAGAGTAGACATGACTAGAGCAGAGAGATTAGAAGTAGAGAGGAGGAGAGTAGAGAGAGAGTAGAGAGAGAGAAGAAGAGAGGAGAGAGAGAGTAGAGAGAGCAAGAGTAGAGACAGCCACGTGAAAAATGCAAAGTAAATGTTGAATAATATTTTCCCATTTACTTAAGTTTGGGGTTTTGCTTTCGCGTACATTGTCACCAGTCCACAACTTGGTTTTCCAGTCATGTTGACACTCGTTACTATGTCTGCCCTTAACATCGCTTCCTTGTTCACGTCTGCTCATGAACTATACACATTATCGTTGGCTTGAGCCTGCCCTATTTCAATGGTAATCATTCATGTACCTACTAACTACTATTATTATTATATATACTGTTTAGTCCGGAGTCCATCCCTATCCATTCTTATTTATAATATACTCAATATATACATCATATTTTTGTCATTATAAAATATACCAATATATAATTTTTTATTTAAATTTTTTCGATAGTACTACTTTGACAATGTAGAGTGGAATAGATAACTTCCATGTCAATCAAAACGTCCAATTAGAATTTGTAATTGAATTGAATTGAGAGAGAAGATGGAGATAGAGAGAGAGACGAGAGTAAGGATAGGAGAGGTATAGACAGACAAAGACATAGGAAGAGAGAGAGAGAGAGAGAGGGGGGGGGGAGACAGGAGGAGAGGTAGAAGTAGGGTATGGTTATGAGGAGAGTCTAGAGGTGAGGGGGAAATTGGGTCATCCTGTTTAGTCTAGGACGCATTAGGGCCGATCATAAAGAATCTAACATCAACTAAACACAAGAGTTAACTGCATTATTCTACACTGAAACCAAGCAACAACATGTACGTCCATAAATAACAAACTAACATCTAATATCTTTACCCTATCAGCTGATACCCTAAATGTAAAGAAAACAATCTCCATTCTTGCTGCAGAAGGTTCTGAAGTTTGTGGTGTAATACTGTAGGTACGAAAAGTATGTGAGTGTGTTCGTGTATATGAGTTTTGTGTGTATATGTAGAAGTATGTGAGTGTGTTCGTGTAATATGAGTTTGTGTGTAATATGTAGAAGTATAGTTGAGTGTGTTCGTGTATATGAGTTTGTGTGTATATGTAGAAGTATGTGAGTGGTGTTCGTGTTATAATGAGTTTGTGTGTATATGTAGAGTTGTGAGTGTGGTTCGTGTAATATGAGTTTGTGTGTATATGTAGAAGTATGTTGCAGTGGGTGGTTCGTGTATATGAGTTTGTGTGTATATGTAGAAAGTATGTGAGTGTGTTCGTGTATATGAGTTTGTGTGTATATGTAGAAGTGGTGAGTTGTTTCGTGTATATGAAGTTTGTGTGTATATGTATGTAAGATTATGTGAGTGTTGTTTCGTGTATATGAGTTTGTGTGTTATATGTAGAAGTATGTGAGTGTGTTCGTGTATATGAGTTTTGTGTGTATATAGAAGTATGTGAGTGTGTTCGTGTATATGAGTTTGTGTGTATATGTAGAAGTATGTGAGTGTGTTCGTGTATATGAGTTTGTGTGTATAGGTAGAAGTATGTGAGTGTGTTCGTGAATATGAGTTGTGTGTATATGTAGAAGTAGTATGTGAGTGTGTTTCGTGTATATGAGTTTGTGTGTATATGTAGAAGTATGTGAGTGTGGTTTTCGTGTAATAATGAGTTTGTGTGTATATGTAGAAGTATGTGAGTGTTGTTCGTGATATGAGTTTGTGTGAATATGTAGAAGTATGTGAGTGTGTTCGTGTGTATATGTGTTAGTTGTGATAGTATGTGAGTGTTCGTGTATTGAGTTGTGTGTATAGAGAAGATGTGAGTGTGTTCGTGTATATGAGTTTGTGTGTATATGTAGAAGTATGTGAGTGTGTTCGTGTATATGAGTTTGTGTTAGTATAGTGTAGAAGTATATGTGAGTGTGTTTCGTGTATATGAGTTTGTGTGTATATGTAGAAGTATGTGAGTGTGTTCGTGTATATGATTTTGTGTGTATATGTAGAAGTATGTGAGTGTGTTCGTGTATATGAGTTTGTGGTGTATATGTAGAAGTATGTGAGTGTGTTCGTGTTAATGAGTTTGTGTGTATATGTAGAAGTATGTGAGTGTGTTTCGTGTATATGAGTTTGTGTGTATATGTAGAAGTATGTGAGTGTGTCGTGTATATGAGTTTGTGTGTATATGTAGAAAGTATTGAGTGGTGTTCGTCGTGTATATGAGTGTTGTGTGTATATGTAGAATGTATGTGAGTGTGTTCGTGTATATGTAGAGTTTAGTGTGTTATTATATTAGATATGTATGTGAGTGTGTTTGGTGATATATGAGTTTGTGTGTATATGTAGGAAGTATGTGAGTGTGTTTATTGTATATGATGGTTTGTGTGTATATGTAGAAGTATGTGAGTGTGTTTTTGTTATATGAGTTTGTGTGTATATGTAGAAGTATGTGAGTGTGTTTATGTATATGAGTTTGTGTGTATATGTAGAAGTATGTGAGTGTGTTTATGTATATGAGTTTGTGTGTATATGTAGAAGTATGTGAGTGTGTTTTATGTTAATGAAGTTTTGTGTGTTATATGTGTAAGTATGTGGGGAGTGTGTTTTATGTATATTGTGAGTTTTGTGTGTATATTAGAAGTATGTGAGTGTGTTTTATGTATATGAGTTTGTGTGTATATGTAGAAGTATGTGAGTGTGGTTTAATGTATATGACTTCTGTATATGCTAGAGTAATGCCAAAGCAGAAAACAAAAGCCCTGTCAATGTCCTGCAGCGTAAAACTGATTGTTTGGGAGTGGCCAATCCATCACTTTAACACAGAGACTTCAACTTTTTCTTGCCCAGGGACTTCTGTCCTGGCAAACCTGAGACCCAGGGTACCACCATCATATATTGGCAAAAATATTTTCACCTCCCTACATTATAATTGGAAGAGAATGTGTAAACTCTAACATAGCCTTTTTCCCCCAAAAATGCCATGTTTTTGTAAGAATGTATATGCCAGTCAAGAAAGCTTACTAGAAGCCAGAGGCACTTGCCATGACTGGTACTGGCTGGTACTTTTTCAAAGCCTATGTCAAATACTCCACTGAGAGTAATTAGCTCCTATGAGTGTAATTTGCTCAATATTAGGAGTTAAGAAATACATGTGACATCAATAGAAGGAAGATATTCCTCTCGTTTCTACTGTAAAATAGGAGAATATCCCCTTCATATGTTTTCGCGGACCCCCTGCAGTACGTCTGTGGACCCCCGGTTGAATAGCCCTGCTTTAACACATAGCACAAGGTCAGGGACTGTTGCACTGAGGCTCTACATTTCAGCAGACACACAATATATTAACACCAACTGTTTTCTAGGAAATCTCAATGGCTGAATTCACTTTGTTCTGCCAATACAAACACAGTGTTGGCATGAACTTTTAAAGTTGAGAAAACAGCACACTTATTTAAGATGTTCATGTAGGGATAATACAACAAAAACATTTCTCCAGGCCATTTTGGCGGATTAGTGTGGGCCAGGCTTTGCTGGTCATCTGCTTTGGGCAAATGAGAGCAGAGCAGCCTGCTCCAAGCCAATGAGAGGAGCGCTCCTCCAGGGAGCTATCTGTGGCGTCCCAGGTCAGGCGTGGCATGTGCTCTCTCTGTCTCTCCAGGCCTCCTCCGGGGTGTAGAGCCTCAGCCTGCTGGCCCATGCTGCAGCAACAGCCATCTGCTGTCCCCCATTGATTTGGCCGGCGAGGCTGCACAGGCCGGCGGCCGGGCTGGGCGGCCCTCCCCTGGTTTGGGCGCAGGGCCCGGGGGTGGAGGGGGGGAGGGGTCCTCCCTGGTGCTTCTGAGAGCCACTCCATAACACTTTCCTCATGAGCGGCCGGGCCCTCCGGAGGGCTGCTGGAACGTCTCGGAGCCATCTGGGGAGAAGTGGAGCGTGGCRGGGAGCAGCTGGACGCTTAGAGATGCTATTTAAGTCCTGGCAGCCCAGCTCCATCAGTCATTCAGCGGGTAACACAGGGAGGGAGCACAGCCCTCCGCGACAGACTTCCACAGACAGACTTCCACAGGCCCCCGGATGGCTGACGGCAGCAGGCCCTCACTGTGTTGCTCACAGTCACTCACTCACAAGCTACCATGGCTATATTCAAGTCATTGTTCAATGAATTGATGTGATATTCCACTTTTTACACTCATGGGGCTCCTGGAGCAGGTTTATGAGTAATGGATGTGTTCCTATAACGAGCTAGTTTCAACACAAACATAAGCGTTTATGAGCAAACACAGCTTGCAGGAGCAGCTGATTAGCTGTGTCAAGACAGAGAGGTTTACAACCTCTGGTGCTGGCCCAGTAGACTCCTCCACTCTGTGGTCATACAGACAGGGGCTGTATATATGCTTGTATTTAAGAGGTGGTTGTGGGTTGGTTTATAAACAGGAAATGACTGCTATCTGAGAAAAGAGATGTGGAGTGTGGCTCAATGAGCAGTGTACTTAAGATGTTATCGCTGTGCAAAGACAAGTGTGAGCAGGGCAGGAAGATAAAGAGGCAGAGGGCGGGGTCACACGTCTACATCCCAGGGACCACAGCCGCACTTCTACTGAAGGTAAACAGTAATTGGTGTTGCTTTCTTAACAACGAATAAAAGCTATCTTCCATGATATGAATTTGGAATAACTAATTGGAAGCAATGCTTTCTGACAACTGACATAAGCCATCTTCCAAATCACGGAATGAATTTGGAAAAGCTCATTGGAAAGCAATGTGCACACATGCTGTATGGTTATCTAATGTGTTGATGAAAACATACTCTTGCAGAGCAAACAAATGCAAACATGTCAACCCAAAATGATGGGCTTATCTCATCTTCTGTTTGTACAGATACAGTGCCACTGCCAAGCCCTGAACACCAATAAAAGACAGATGTGGGAATAAGCCAGGACTCTTTCCCTACATAGGCTGCATTTACACAGGCAGACCAATTCAGATATTTTTTCCACTAATTGGTCTTTTGACAAATCACATCATATCTTTTAACATCACATATTTTTCAGAGCTGATCTGATTGGTCAAAAGACCAATTAGTGGGGGGAAAAAAGATCACAGTTGGGCTGCCTGTTTAAACCCAGCCTAATATCCTCAGATAATTAGGAATTAAGGAATTAATTAAGAGTGAATTCATGAATTAAGAGATATAGGATACCGATAAACTTTACTTATCACTCATGTCTCTCAAAGCAATATTTTTCTAAAAGAGAGCAACACACCGCCACCTACACCCACTCATAGACCCCCACACAAACAAGCCTTCATGAAATTCTACGTTCTAACTGGAAACCAAGAAGAGGGGGTTGTCTTAGCAACTGTCGATAGGCCGCTAGAGACCTCTATTCACAGAGCCCCCCCCCCCTCCCAGGAAAACATTAATTAAAGTGTTAAAGGTAAAAGAAAGTATTGACTTCCTGTCCACGCCCCTCTGAGAGSGTGCAGGGTTTTCCTAGCTCAAGCCCGGGAGCAAACTGGTGAGAAAAAGCCCCACTAAGATCAATTAAGGCCGTTCACTAGGAGACTGAAAGCAAGACAAATGGAGGCAGAAGGCCCGATTAGAAGAAACCTTTGTACAGATGTAAAGCAATTAGAGTTGTCTGTGGGGGCCAGACAACATGGTACCTGTGAGTCATAGATCCTACAGCCATGCCATGCCGTCTCAACCCGGAACAATCACTCTTTTTTTCTTTCTTTCTGTTTGGGTGGCCAGCCCCAGCACAGCCCGAGTCAGGCAGCTTGTGTATTAGTGTCATAACATGGATATTTAGAGGCATAAATGATTCGATAAACCATGAGCTTACTGTACTATATATGCATGACCAAGTAACAATAAAGCAGTGTATGTGAAGCTTATTGGATTCCATTCTAATAAACTACTATGGTAGCTCTACTAACCATGCTGGTCAAAACAAGACCAACAGCCAACCAACCAGCCAGGGAGGGGGTGGGGTCACAGGCTGCGGAGGGTAACAAATTGATTCCTAATGGAAATTTATGTTCARTGGTTACGTCTACAATTAACTAAGCAAAAATTCTCCTTGCGACCCGAGATTATGAAATAATTTTGACAAATGGCGGCCAAGCCCGTAATTACCTTTTCCCTATTTCTCTAAGGCTGCTAGCTGGAGCCTCTCGTTATTTATTGGTCGTTTTAAAAAGCAGGTAGAGGAGAATGAATGCCTGGCTGTCATTGTGTGTAATGGGGCTAATAATGGTGTCCCGCGTACTGCATAATGATGTTCCACCTCTCCATACAAAAGCCATCTCTTCTCCGGTGCTGGCTGGTGCAGGTAGTGCATGCCCAGACTGCAGGTTAGGGTTATAAAAGCTCTGTGCCTCTCTCTCACCCGGCCAGCGGGCTGTGCGGCCTATATAAACTGGMGAGAGTAAGCACTAGGGAAGAGGAACTTTATACTATCTGACTCCAGCAGCTGCTGTAGCCATCCAGACGTCTTCACTTTCATCCATGCACACAAGCTCACACACGTACATACWAAAAAACACACAGTTGCCAAACATAATTTTCCTTATCTGTGTAAGCTTCTGTAATATTCTCATCGCCCCCACATTTTTGTTGGTGRAATGACAAAATCAGCCGTCATTCAGTGACATGAGAATAGTTCACAGGACAAATATCCTAAAACCACGATGATGATTTAGAGGATAATAAAATCAGACCCAGCGCCAGGATAAAGGGGGGTCTGTGAGGGGGTAATGTTTTGGGRGCTTCTTGCATTGGAATTATATTAAATTCTGCTTATATAATCACGCTTTACCACAATAAACATAAAGTTCAAATGCTGAGACTTTGAGATAATTGAATGCTTTTGAATTCGGCTGCGCAGTATCAACACAATGGACAGCGCCCTACAGCAAGGCCGTTTTGGTAATGAATATAGGCTACAAGATAGATAGGGCAATTCAACTATTACAAACAGCCTATGGGAATGCAGCCATACACATATCTCTCTTGACAAAATAATGCAAACTAAATGCTGAAAGTAGTAGCCTATTCATTCATGCATGCAAACAGAAATACTGAATAGCAGTTTGGCTTAGAATACCGACACAACTGCGAATGCGAACAAATGAATGCGAACAGAACAAAACAACAGTTAAATCAATCAAATTTGACCCACGTAATCAATTAAGTAATGCTAGCCTACCATAAAAACGTTTCCAATAGGTACAGTTCCATTTACAGCAACGGAAACCAATAGGCTACCAAGAAAACCATAATAGAATGTATCTATTTCTATGATGAAACATACCGATAAGTAGCTATACCCTGGATCATTTGGGTTCCTACATTGGAATTATATTGAATTCTGCTTATATCACACTATATTTGCCAGCAGCATACCACCCTGCATGCCACTGCTGGCTTGCTTCTGAAGCTAAGCAGGGTTGGTCCTGGTCAGTCCCTGGATGGGAGACCAGGTGCTGCTGGAAGTAGTGTTGGAGGGCCAGTAGGAGGCACACTTTCCTCTGGTCTAAACAAAGATCCCAATGCCCCAGGGCAGTGATTGGGGACACTGCTCTGTGTAGGGTGCTGTCTTTCGGATGGGACGTTAAACGGGTGTCCTGACTCTCTGAGGTCATTAAAGATCCCATGGCACTTATCGTAAGAGTAGGGGTGTTAACCCCGGTGTCCTGGCTAAATTCCCAATCTGGCCCTCAACCATCACGGTCACCTAATAATCCCCAGTTTACAATTGGCTCATTCATCCCCCTCCTCTCCCCTGTAACTATTCCCCAGGTCGTTGCTGCAAATGAGAACGTGTTCTCAGTCAACTTACCTGGTTAAAATAAAATAACACAAATATCACAATAAACATAAAAGTTCAAATGCTTTTGACCATGAAGTGAACATCTCTGCTGTGCTCTATCAGCACCATGGACAGCGCCCTACACACTAAAAGCAAGATTTTGATCAAAACCAACCAGCTACCTTGTTTCAATGTTACCTTTTTTTTTTAAATATGTTTTTACCTTTATTTAACTAGACAAGTCAGTTAAGAACAAAATCTTATTTTCAATGACAGCCTAGGAACTGCCTTGTTCAGGGGCAGAATGACAGATTTTATTTGACCTTGTCAGCTCAGGGATTCCATCTTGCAACAAGTCCAGCGCTCTAACCACTAGGCTACATGTCGCCCCAATTTTTTCAAAAGAGTTGCAGCCTCCTTGATGCTCGGTAGAACTTCCTGAGTAATTGATCATTCCATTCTTCCCTAAATCTTCTCATAAGAGCCCCCTCAAATGCCAGTTGGATTAGATGAGCTTTGTTCGGGTGTAGGATGCTTCTTCTGTGCTGACTGAACACGTTTGTCAAAGTGGAACATTTGTTCTCGCATGTAGCTGTGGACGCCCCAAAAGTCATTCCATGTTTCGGTGCAGTAAGCACTGTCGGCATAGCGGAGAGACCTGCACTTATAAACCAAATCAAATATTACTGGCGGAGGTGTATCACATTATTCACTTTGGCTACCACAGAGATGAGAAGCATTTTCTTCCCCGCACCCTGTCCATTCTTTGCGCCAACCTGTCAGTCAATCACTAACTTTTTAGCTATTTTTATATAAGGACCTAAAACTAAAACTGAGTGGGCTCATGTTTGAACTGAGGGGGTTTAGCCCCTGTTAGCCCTGTCGTGGAGCTGGGCCCAAATCAAATAAATACATTGCCTTAAGAAAGTATTCACACCCCTTTACTTTTTCCACATTTTGTTATGTTACAAAGTGAGATAAAAATGGATTTAATTGTAATTTTTTGGCAATGATCTACACAAAATACTAAATAAAATACTAAATAAAATAAAAAATAAAACACAAATATATCTTGATTAGATAAGTATTCAACCTCGAGTTAATACATGTTAGAATCACCTTTGGAAGAGATTACAGCTGCGAGTCTTTCTGGGTAAGTCTCTAAGAGCTTTGCACACCTGGATTGTACAATATTTGCACCTTATTCTTTAAAATATTATTCAAGCGCTGTCAAGTTGGTTGTTGATCGTTGTTAGACAGGCATTTTCAAGTTTTGCCATAGATTTTCAAGCCGATTTAAGTCACTCAGGAACATTCAATGTCATCTTGGTAAGCAACTTCAGTGTAGATTTGGCCTTGTGTTTTATTGTCCTGCTGAAAGGTGAATTCGTCTGCCAGTTTCTGGTGGAAAGCAGACTGAACCAAGTTTTCCTCTAGGATTTTGCCTGTGCTTACCTCCCTTCCGTTTCTTTTTTATCCCGAAAAACTCCCCTGTTCTTAGCGATTATAAGCATACACATAACATGATGCAGCCACCACTATGTTTGAAAATATGGAGAGGGGTACTCAGTAATGTGTTGTATTGGATTTGCTCCAAACACAATACTTTGTAGTTTTTTGCAGTGCCTTATTGCAAACAGTATGCATGTTGGAATATTTGTTTTCTGTACAGGCTTCCTTCTTTTCACTCTGTCAATTAGGTTAGTATTGTGGAGTAACTACAATGTTGTTAATCCATCCTTTATTTTCTTCTATCACAGCCATTAAACTCTGTAATTGTTTTAAAGTCACCATTGGCCTCATGGGGAAATCCCTTAGCGGTTTCCTTCCTCTCCGGCAACTGAGTCAGGAAGGACACCTGTATCTTTGTAGTGACTGGGTGTATTGATACACCATCCTCATTAATAACTTTACCATGCTGAAATGGATATTCAGTGCCTGCACCTACCAATAGGTGCCTTTCTTTTGTGAGGCATTGGAAAACCTCCCTGGACTTTGAGGTTGAATCTGTGTTTGAAATTCRTTGCTCAACTGACGGACCTTGCAGATAATTAATTGTATGTGTGGGGTACAGAAATTAGGTAGTAATTTWAAAAAATCCTGTTAAACACTATTATTGGACACAGAGTGAATCCATGCAACTTATTATGTGACTTGTTAAGGACATTTATACTCCTGAACTTATTTAGACTTGCCATAACAAAGGGGTTGAATATTTATTGACTAAAGACATTTCAGCTTTTTATTTCTAATTAATTTGTAAGAAGAAAGTAAAACAATTCCCCTTTGACATTATGGGGTGTTGTGTGTCGGCCAGTGACAAGGGGTGTGAAACTTCCTGAAGGCACAGCACGTGACTGTTACAACCAGTAAATCAGCTCAGTGTAATTGTTTTGACTTGAGAGATGTTAGAAAGACATTTGACTTCACAGTGAGGGTTTCATGAAGTCCCAGGATGCCGCTGGTTAAAGACTTGAGCAGATGGCTAAATATTTGGCGAAGGAAAAGAGCTTCTCTAAATATTTTTGCCAGAACTACAGGCATATGGCAGAAGTTCATGTCAAATGCTTCATTTCACAAGACCATCCATCAAGCCTAAGGAAAGAAAAGTTCAATATAGCTGTGAGCAGCAGGATTCACAGGATGACCGAAAGGACACAATATCAGTTGGATAACAAAGCAAGCACTCCATCATGTAGGATCTATCTTCCTTTATGTACAATCAGTGAAAGCGTTATCATGTTTATCTCTCTATACCACAAGGATGACGCAAGTGAAGTTTATTCTAGTGCAGAGGATGTGAGAGGAGCGGAGCGAGAAGCAGAACGTGCCCAATTTGACTGGAGCGTGGAGCGAGATTCCCAAAAGGCTGGAGCGTCGGGCTTCTCGCCCGCTTCAATTTCGCTCCAGTAGAGCTCACTTCACGAGCTCAGGGCATGTCCACCCCAGCATGCATTTATAGTCTCCTTGTGTGCTGCCATAGCCCCTTGCTTTAGCTACTGTCATGGAGTTCGCTAAATATTTTCATAAAGAAACTGATAAATCACACAGGTGCTTAATCAAGGTGACTTACAAAGATGAGGACCAAGAGCAAGAGAGGGAGTGTGGTGATGTAGTGTCCACAACTAAAGAATCATTGTGGAATCTGAAAAGACACATCCCAAAAGAATGATGGTGTACTTACTATGTGCACATGCTAAAAGGAAGGAAAGTGGTGGGTAGATAGTGGCGGGTAGAACTAAGTGTGTCATTGTAGAAAAGTRTTTATAATCAAAAACTCTGATCTCTTAAACGTTTCATTCAGTTTCGTTCTATTATCTATACAATAGGCCATAATTGATTTTGGCCCAATAGGCCTGGTATATTCTCACGTTTAAGGAGATTTCCGTTTTGATTGGGTTATTTTGTCTAAAAACCTTTAGGCCTACCTACAGTACCAGTCAAAGGTTTGGACACACCTACTCATTCAAGGATTGTTATTTATTTTGACTATTTTCTACATTGTAGAATAATCATGAGGTAACCAAAAAAGTGTTAAACAAATCAAAATATATTTTATATTTGAGATTCTTCAAAGTAGCCACCCTTTTACCTTGAAGACAGCTTTGCACATTCTTCGCATTCTCTCAACCAGCTTCACTGGAATGTTTTTCCAACAGTCTTGAAGGAGTTCCCACATATGCTGAGCACTTGTTGGCTGCTTTTCCTTCACTCTGCAGTCCAACTCATCCCAAACCATCTCAATTGGGTTGAGGTCGGGTAATTGTGAAGGCCAGGTCATCTAATACAGCAGTCCATCACTCTCCTTCTTGGTGAAATAGCCCTTACACAATCTGGACATGTGTTGGGTCATTGTCCTGTTGAAAAACAAGTGATAGTGGGACTAAGTGCAAACCAGATGGAATGGTGTATCGCTGTAGAATGCTGTGTTAGCCATGCTGGTTAAGAGTGCCTTGAATTCTAAATAAATCACTGACAGTGTCACCAGCAAAGCACCTCCACACCATCACACCTCCTGCTCCATGCTTCACGGTGGGAACCACACATGCAGAGATCATCCGTTCTCCTATTTTGCGTCTCACAAAGATATGGCGGTTAGAACCAAAAAGCTCAAATTTGGACAGATTCCACCGGTCTAATGTCCATTGCTCATGTTTCTTGGCCAAAGCAAGTCTCTTCTTATTATTGGTGTCCTTAAGTAGTGGTTTCTTTGCAACAATTTGACCATGAAGGCCTGAAGCCAAAGACTGGCCAAACTAGTGTTTCTAAAAATGAATTCAAAGGCACTACTAAGTCATTTTTCATTTAATTTGTATTTCATTCTAAGTAAGTCACAGCCTATATGCACAATTTATAGCCTATAATGATTTAATAGAACAAAACGTTTAAATGCTGAGTGCTTTATGTCCCTACCAGGCTATTGTGTCACACTCGCAAAAGCTTCACAATGTATTTCTTTGTAGGCTATAGCCTTGAAATAATTGAAATAATATAGCCAAGAATAATTCATTTCCATTACTTCTTAGGCTCCCTGTCTGGCTCCTGATCTATCTATTAAATGCTGTTTAATTTGACATGTAGCCTATTTGAAATTATGTGCGCTTCTTACATTCACCTTTTCATGTCAATTCAGATACTTTTTATTCAAATGGTTTGGTTTCAATACTTCAAAACCAATTGGTAGGTCCAGGTAGTCACAAAAATAGATGGATGTTGGTTAAATTGTGATTTTTTTGTATTATTTGTCACGACCGTCGTAGAAATAATTGGACCAAGGCGCAGCAGCGTGAGTAGTTCCACATTTTATTAATAGTGAAACTTCCAACAACAACAAAGAGAAAACGATCGTGCAGTACATAGCGGACATAGGCACTATTACAAAACAATATCCCACATCACAGGTGGGAAAAGGGACACACTAAGTATGATCCCCAATTAGAGGTAACGAATATCAGCTGCCTCCAATTGGGAACCATACACACACACCAACATAGAACTAAAATAACTAGAAACCCCCCTAGTCACGCCCTGACCTAAAACACCATAGAGAACCCCGAGGGCTCTCTATGGTCAGGGCGTGACATTATTATTATTTCAGGTAAGAACAAATTCTTATTTTACAATGACGGTCTACCCAGCCAAACTTTCCCCTAACCCGGACGACGCTGGGCCAATTGTGCGCCGCCCTATGGGTCTCCCAATCACGGCCAGTTGTGATACAGTCCGGGATCAAACCAGGATCTGTAGTGACACCTCTAGCACTGAGATGCAGTGTCATAGACCGCTGCGCCACTCGGGAGCCCAAATTCATTTAATGAATGGAGCAAATTTGGAACAGGAGTTTTTTTTCTTGTGAGCATGGAGTAGTTTTTAGTGGAGCAGTAGGAAAGTACATGGAGCGCTGGAGTGGTGTGCAAGCACTGAGTGGGATTTCCAACAATTCAACTCCACTCACATGATCTGGTCTAGTGCGGTAGGTTGATTATCTTTGAAAGCAGCAGGTAATCATTCTTAAAGTCATTACTTAATGTAATGTGTTTATATATAAATATGAATATTTATAATATATATATACAGTATATCACAAAAGTGAGTACACCCCTCACATTTTTCTAAATATTTGAGTATATCTTTTCATTTGACAACACTGAAGAAATGACACTTTGCTACAATGTAAAGTAGTGAGTTTACAGCTTGTATAACAGTGTAAATTTTCTGTCCCCTCAAAATAACTCAACACACAGCCATTAATGTCTAAACCGCTGGCAACAAAAGTGAGTACACCCCTAAGTGAAAATGTCCAAATTGGGCCCAATTAGCCATTTTCCCTCCCCGGTGTCATGTGACTCGTTAGTGTTACATGGTCTCAGGTGTGAATGGGGAGCAGGTGTGTTAAATTTGGTGTCATCGCTCTCACACTCCCTCATACTGACTGGTCACTGGAAGTTCAACATGGCACCTCATGGCAAAGAACTCTCTGAGGATCTGAAAAAAAGAATTGTTACTCTACATAAAGATGGCCTGGGCTATAAGAAGATTGCCAAGACCCTGAAACTGAGCTGCAGCACGGTGGCCAAGACCATACAGCGGTTTAACTGGACAGGTTCCACTCAGAACAGGCCTCGCCATGGTCGACCAAAGAAGTTGAGTGCACKTTCTCAGCGTCATATCCAKAGGTTGTCTTTGGGAAATAGACGTATGAGTGCTGCCAGCATTGCTGCAGAGGTTGAAGGGGTGGGGGGTCAGCCTGTCAGTGCTCAGACCATACGCTGTACACTGCATCAAATTGGTCTGCATGGCTGTCATCCCAGAAGGAAGCCTCTTCTAAAGATGATGCACAAGAAATCCCGCAAACAGTTTGCTGAAGACAAGCAGACTAAGGACATGGATTACTGGAACCATGTCCCGTGGTCTGATGAGACCAAGATAAACTTATTTGGTTCAGATGGTTCCAAGCGTGTGTGGCGGCAACCAGGTGAGGAGTACAAAGACAAGTGTGTCTTGCCTACAGTCAAGCATGGTGGTGGGAGTGTCATGGTCTGGGGCTGCATGAGTGCTGCCGGCACTGGGGAGCTACAATTCATTGAGGGAACCATGAATGCCAACATGTACTGTGACATACTGAAGCAGAGCATGATCCCCTCCCTTYGGAGACTGGGCCGCAGGGCAGTATTCCAACATGATAACGACCCCAAACACAGCTCCAAGAYGACCACTGYCTTGCTAAAGAAGCTGAGGGTAAAGGTGATGGACTGGCCAAGCATGTCTCCAGACCTAAACCCTATTGAGCATCTGTGGGGCATCCTCAAACGGAAGGTGGAGGAGTGCAAGGTCTCTAACATCCTCCAGCTCCGTGATGTCGTCATGGAGGAGTGGAAGAGGACTCCAGTGGCAACCTGTGAAGCTCTGGTGAACTCCATGCCCAAGAGGGTTAAGGCAGTGCTGGAAAATGATGGTGGCCACACAAAATATTGACACTTTGGGCCCAATTTGGACATTTTCACTTAGGGGTGTACTCACTTTTGTTGCCAGCGGTTTAGACATTAATGGCTGTGTGTTGAGTTATTTTGAGGGGACAGCAAATTTACACTGTTATACAAGCTGTATACTCACTACTTTACATTGTAGCAAAGTGTTATTTCTTCAGTGTTGTCACATGAAAAGATATACTCAAATATTTACAAAAATGTGAAGGGTGTACTAACTTTTGTGATATACTGTATATACTGACTGTGCAAGCAGCAGGACTTACGGTTTCTTATTTTCCCAAATAAAATATCCACTTTTCACTACATTCAGACCACATAATAGGGCAGCAATATGCTGTTATACAGACACACTATATATACAAAAGTATGTGGACACCTTCAAATTAGTGGATTCGGCTATTTCAGCCACACCCGTTGCTGACAGGTGTGTAAAAACGAGCACACAGTCATGCAATCTCCATTGGCAGTAGAATGGCCTTACTGAAGAGCTCAGTGACCTTCAATGTGGCACCGTCATAGGATGCCACCTTTCCAACAAATCAGTCAAATTTCTGCCCTAGTCAACTGTAAGTGCTGTTATTGTGAAGTGGAAACCTCTAGGAGCAACAATGGCTCAGCTGCAAAGTGGTAGGCCAAACAAGCTCACAGAACGGGACAGCAGAGTGCAGTCCTCAGTTGCAACACTCCCTACCGAGTTTCAAACTGCTTCTGGAAGCAACGTCAGCACAAGAATTGTTAGTCTCTGGAGTGATGAATCACGCTTCACCATCTGGCAGTCCGACGGGCGATTTTGGCAGATGCCAGGAGAAATGCTACCTGCCCGAATTAACAGTGCGAACTGTAAAGTCTGGTGGAGGAMGAATAATGGCCTGCCTCTGTTTTTCATGGTTCGGGCTAGGCCCCTTAGTTCCAGTAAAGGGAAATCTTAATGCTACAGCATACAATGACATTCTAGACGATTCTGTTTCCAACTTTGTGGCAACAGTTTGAGGAAGCCCTTTCCTGTTTCAGCATGACAATGCCCCGTGCACAAAGCGAGGTCCATAAATAAATTGTTTGTCGAGCTTGGTGTGGAAGAACTTGACTGACCTGCACAGTGCCCTGACCTCAACCATCAAAAACCTTTGAGAAGAATTGGAACGCCGACTGCAAGCCAGGCCTAACCAGTGCCCGACCTTACTAATGCTCTTAAAGCTGAATGGAAGCAAGTCCCTGCGGAAATGTTCCAACATTTAGTGGAAAGCTTTCCCAAAAGAGTGGAGGCTGTTATAGCAGCAAAGGGGGGCCAACTCCATATTAATGCCCATGATTTTGGAAAGGGACAAACTAGAACACGATATATTTATGAACCTCGCTTTGAGCACGGGACACAACATATTCCTCCCCCTTTACTTTTGATGCCTCATACGGAAAAAGTAAATATTCACTGTTTTGCATATTATTTTCTTTTTAACGCAACAGTTCTCTTAATGTACATAAAGGAACTTTTCAGAATAACATTTCCTGAACTAGGGAAAGAGGGAACTTAACCCTGGGGTGTATTATGCCCCAATATCGGAAGTTAGTCTGAACTAAAATATTCAACCTTTCAGAGGGTCGTTTTTCTCTTGCAGGGTAATGACGACGTACAGGTGAGTCTACAGTCACATTGTCTCTGAGTCTGAGTGGTGATGGTGTATGCCCAGACTGAGGTGCAACAGTACCCTGAGTAGGTACTCTGACTGGTTCAGGTGAGTCTGTAGCACTTTCAAAAATTGTAGGTTGCTGCAGTGGATGTTCAGGTAATGGCTTGTAGTCATGGTAGGTCTCCAGTAGCTGATCTTGGTTTGTCACTTGACTTGGTTTGTCATCTCTGAGGTTTGTTCCTGGCAACAGTTGATCCACGTGTCTCCTCCAGATTATGTTCCCCAGGGCTTGTTTGTGTGACCACTGTTGCTGGTATCCACTTTGGACCTTTGCAGTAGTTCCGAGCAATAATTCCCTCTCCAGGTCTGAAGCTTCGGTCTTTTGCTGTGCTTCGTCTCTCCACTTGTGCTCTCTGTTGTGTCTGTACGACCTGTTTAGTCTAAGGAGGTCTCAGGAGGTTGAGTCGGGTGTGAAGCTGTCTTTTCATCATGGCTGACGTGGGTGCGACTTTGGTTGTAGCATGGGGACTGTTTCTGTAGGTCAACAGGAAGGTGTTTAGGCACCTATTCAGGGACCCGTTCCCTTGTGAAGATTTTAAAGCTTGCTTCATCGTCTGGACAAATCTTTCAGTGAGGCCTTCGTTGCAGGGTGATACGGCGCTGGCTTGATGTGCTGAATTCCATTTGCTTCCATGAATGACCGGAACTCTTCAGACACCAGTTGTGGGCCATTATCGCTAACGAGTTGCGTTGGTAATCCAAAGCAACTTGACCGTAGCTCTTCGCTGAGCTGCTCTTCATCACTGTGATCTCYAGCCATTTGTTGTGTGCATCAACTACGACTATGAACATACAATCCTCAAGTGGGCCTGCATAGTCTATGTGGACTCACTGCCAAGGCTCCTCTGGGAAGTCCCATGGATGTAGTGGCACTAGCTGAGGCATGTTCCTCATCTTTTGACATGCAGATATGACTTGRCCTTGTCTTCGATAGCTGCGTCCAAACCTGGCCACCAAAAGTAGCTGCATGCAATCTCCTTCATTCGCACCATGCCACAGTGCCCTGAATGKATTTTTTCAAGCACCTGCCTTCTCAGTGGTGGTGGTATGATGACTCGAAAGCCCCATAGTTCTGTGACCCGTGACCTGGTTTCCCACAGCGATAGCATTGCTTGCCACCTACTGCCTTGTTTTTTWAAATCCGTAGACACCTTATGCACTTGGGTCATGTTTTGTAGCAATTATTGTGGCCTTTGTGTTTCGCCAATTGCGCGATCACGCTAGCAGCGAGTATATATGGTTGTCCTTGTTCAATAGAGTCAACAATGTTCATATCTGACACAACATTGCAGGATATCTAGGCTGACCAATTTTCCCTGGCTTTGTAAAGAATACAGCCTGACGGAAGTCCTACTTTCTTGTCCAATTGTGCTCCCACCCTTGAAGGCAAGCTTTCAAAATGGGGGCGTTAGTTTCTACAGAAGCTATGTTACCATCCACTGTCTATTTGAGATAGCTAAATAATTACAATGGCTGCTTCTGATGATTCCTCTTTCCAAGAAGAGCAGGACCACGTTTTTTTACACAGGGACATACAGCCCTATTAATTTGAGCCGGAATACACTGAAGAGAGCAATAGGAAGCAAGCAATAGAGAGCCACAGTCAATCYCYGACTGGTGGTGCCTATGCGGGTGCTGTCCAGCCATGCCGACAGAATAGGGATATCTGTGCTGCAACGAACTGCAGATCCCATGCATCGTGTGTGTGTGTGTGACAGACCAACGAAGATTTGACGCACATATGGATAGAGGGGTGCTGGAGACGTTCTTTAGAACCTCCAAGATCAACTGGCAGGGCATCCTAGACCAGCTGGACCAGGAGGGCAAATGACAAATTATTAAGATGTTTTGCTGTCAGTAGCTAGCTARCAATATAAGCTCTATTTTTACACGCGGCAGTGTCATTCAGTACAGTATAATTGTGTGATCAATTCAGCCWTAACGGGGCTTGCTAGTACACTACAAGCCAACCTAGCCAAGCTGAGCTAGCTAGCTTTGTTTGCTATACCCAAAATGTACTGTAGCCTAATGTTATAGCTAGCTAGCTAACATTAGCTAGCCTAGCTAGCCTCAGTGCATCTCATTAAGAGCGAAACTGGATAAATGACTCATAATATTATTTGAGTAACTAGACTTGTTTGTTGTAGCTAGCTAGCTAATGTCTGTGAGATTTCATGTTCTGCATCGTGCTGCTACAGTAGGAATACAGACAGTACACAACGATTGCCCATGAAAGTCTAAGTGTTTTTGTCATTCTTTTACAGACAATACCGCTTGGTTATCTACAGATTATTTTGTGAGTTATTTCTATGTGGGGAGAAGCTAGGCAGAGAACACTGAGTCCCCTTGCCTGCATGTGTTGTAGGAGCCATTCGAGCAATTTATCCTTCACACGATGGACAGTATGTTGGAAGCAGTTGATGACTCAAGAGTTGTGAAAGGCCCCATAACAACAGTCYCCCCTTGTATCAAAGTGACTCCGAACACCTCACTGCACCCCCCAAACACACCATATACAAGTATTGCCTGTAGTATATTTTCCTTCAACTGTATATGTCATACATTGCAATAACTGCTCCTGCATACTGCTGTGTAAATTCACCTTTGTCTCCAGAGTAAATACATTTTGTCTTGAATACAAGCCATGTCTACTTATTTGCTACATTGACAGACTAATCTACTGTATTATTGAAACATGTTTACTTGCCAACAAATGAAAGTTGAAATAATACACCAACTCCCTGCATTTAGAGGCGGCAGGTAGCCTAGTGGTTAGTGTCGGGCCAGTAACCGAATGGTTGCAAGATCGAATCCCCGAGCTGACAAGGTAAAAATCTGTCGTTCTGCCCCTGAACAAGGCAGTTAACCCACTTTTCCTAGGCTGTCATTGTAAATAAGATTTTTTTTTACTGTCTTGCCAAGTTAAATAAAGGTAAAACAAATCATTTGTTTTAGCAGTAGGATTATAGCTAGTTTATGTCCAAATACATTTCATGAATATCACAATGAATTGATCCAGAAGTTGAAGTCAACACTTTATTCTTCCCTACCAAGCAAAAAAGCAGTAACTGCTGAGAGTGGAACTGAAAAAGATTGCTTTCAAGTTTTTTTATTGTCTAGCCAAATGGCAGATCATTGGAGATGTGGTTATCATGTTATTGTTTTTTTTCATATTGACCCTCCTCTGATGGCAGTTACCGCCTTCTTGCTTGGTGTGCCCACTGGATTATGTTTCCATGACAATTTTTTTTATAGGTTTATTTGTTCATAGGTTTATTTATATGTGGCTGTCAGTTTCATATAGGTTGATACTTGTATCAGCAAAGAACAATATATAATACCAAGTTAAACCATAGAAACTGCAGCCCGAAACTCTGTGAAACCGAGGTAAAAGGCAGTAGCTAACGTGAGTGATGGCCGTTACTGCTTTTTCCCTTTCCYCCCATTTTCTCCATAACACAACACAATGGAAGCAGGAAATTTGTCCACACGATAAAGCATGTATTTAATGTATAAAAAATGTCAGTAAGTCATKTTTGGTCAAATGTGCCGTTACTGCACTTTTGCTTGGTAGGGCAGTATTGGTTTCTGATGCAACTGTAAACATTTAGTAACTTGTCAGTACACTTGTAAAAAATATTATATAAAACATTTTATCAAACTCCATTATATACATATGCACAAGAGCTAGAAATATCTATACCACAATACAGTTGTGAGCATACTGGGCATTCTGTGTTATACTACAACATCAGTCTAACTGCATATAGATGTTGTGTTGGTTGAATGTTCCAGGCAAGTTCCAGAATGTTCTTCAGCTGGTGAACCTTGTCTTGTATTGGGCAATGACAGCTGGTTTAGCAGGCTTTGGCGCTGTGGCGTTGTCGGCAGGGATGTTGGGTTTGGAGAGCTGTTACTCTGGCTGCTTGTAGACCACCGTCTTGCCTCTTCCTGAGTGATAGGTTCTGGGCTTGTACACTTTCTTCACCACCCACTGCTTCGACCTCTGCAGAAGATTTCTTTGTACTGCAAGTCTACTGGAAAGACATGAAGACTGATCATGAGGATGTGTAACCATATATGTCCTGTATATAGAATGCTTACTTACTTACTTTGTGTATTTAATAWTTCTCATTCTTATTTCTTGTGCACTTTTTTCTAGTAATACATTGTTATTGATTATTGCATTGTTGGATTTTGAGTTTGCAAGAAAGGCATATAAGAAAGAAACCATGTCATCTGAAAAAAGGGGGTACAGTAGACTGGTATGTGTTTTGTTACACTCAGAGTCAATAATGGGGCATTGAGATGGGCTGTTAGCAAAGATGTGAAAAGGTTGAGGGGGGCTCGACTTGTAGACCATCTAGTCATGTATAGTTGTATATGAGCACCTACAGTTGTGCTGTTGRGTAGACAAGCACTGCCAACAATAGAGTACATAGGCTAGAAGAGTATACTAACAGCCCCTCTCCCTCATGCCAAATAACTGACTGTAAGGGTGTGAAAAGTTTGAAGAGCACTTGGTTTGTATATTTGTGATTTTTTTYTCTCAAGATGGGATTGTGCTTTCATGAATACCTTTGGCTGTCCTGGCTTGTTTGCGTCCCACATTCTCATTATGCTCCAGGATAGCAAGATGAGTCCGCACCTTCATGCCTAGGAGCCCAAAACGCTGGTGCTTTGGGGTATACTTCAGTAGAGCATTGTGGAATGCCTCCAGATGGCCTGTGTTGACAAAGACAAAAAAGAGTAGACAAAGACTTTTGACTTTTCTGATAGAAAGTATGAAAACATTATGCTGTTATTGATGACTACTAACCTGTATGTTTGAATCTGGCCATGTGTGAGAGATCTGTTGTCAAACGTTTGTCCAACACAACTGCCGAGAGGTCACAACTGAGTCCACGGACAGCCACTTCTTCGTGCCACGATCATCATCGTACAGGTCAGGGTGTTGACAGTGGACCTCCCCCTCCTCTGTCCAGCTGTGTACGTCACAGATGTACTTGAGAACGGAGGCACACATATGCATYAGCGCCTTCAAAGACAGGCAACATATATTTGCTTTTAGATCATCAATATAGGACATGCACCAGTACAATTASTACGTGTCTTCTGGACCAGTACTAGGTACTATATCCACCCACACCCCTAGTGCCAATAGATCATGCATACTAACCTTCACACACAATACCAACCCCCAACAGACACCAGTCAGTCACCCACACTATCCCTTCCTTACTAATACCTCTACTTTTCTCCAATTTAGACTTCAACCTTTGAATAAACAATCAATTACGCCTCCATAATACAGAGAAAACTACAGTAGAAGTTGTAACCTACTTATTAACACAGAAACTATGACAGCAAGACATGGACCGTGTTATTGCCTAGCTCCAGTATATTTATTTGCTCATCATGGAGTCATGGATAGATTTAGCAAAGGTGACTTACACTAGTTCCGGGTGCTGAGCTTGATGTTCATTCCACTGCAGATGTTGATGGGATTGGACTCTGTAAATAGAACACGTACAGCGCATTCGGAAAGTATTCAGACCCCTTGACTTTTTCCACTTTGTTACGTTACAGCCTTATTCATCAATCTTCACACAAATCCCCATAATGATAAAGCAAAACCAGTAAAAAAAGAAGTTTTTTGCTAATATATATTTTTTAATGAAATATTACATTTATGTCAGTATTCAGACCCTTTACTCAGTCCTTTGTTGAAGCACCTTTGGCAGCGATTACAGCCTAAAG
Source organism: Salvelinus sp. IW2-2015 (assembly GCF_002910315.2). Taxonomy (NCBI): domain Eukaryota; kingdom Metazoa; phylum Chordata; class Actinopteri; order Salmoniformes; family Salmonidae; genus Salvelinus; species Salvelinus sp. IW2-2015. The sequence continues at coordinate 43,239,396 of NC_036860.1, read as the reverse complement.
TCTTCTTGGGTATGACGCTACAAGCTTGGCACACCTGTATTTGGGGAGTTTCTCCCATTCTTCTCTGCAGATCTGCTCAAGCTCTTTCAGGTTGGATGGGGAGTGTAGCTGCACAGCTATTTTCAAGTCTCTCCAGACATGTTCGATTAGGTTCAAATCCAGGCTCTGGCTGGGCCACTCAAGGACATTCAGAGACTTGTCCTGAAGCCACTCCTGCGTTGTCTTGGCTGTGTGYTTAGAGTCGTTGTCCTATTGGAAGATGAACCTTCACCCATTCTGAGGTCCTGAGAGATCTGGAGAAGGTTTTCATCAAGGATCTCTCTGTACTTTGCTCCGTTCATCTTTCCCTCGATCCTGACTAGTCTCCCAGACCCTGCTACTGAAAAACATCCCCACAGCATGACGCTGCCACCACCATGCTTCATTGTAGGGATGGTGCCAGGTTTCCTCCAGACTTAACGTTTGGCATTCAGGCCAAAGAGTTCAATCTTGGTTTCATCACACCAGAGAATTTGGGTTCTCATGGTCTGAGTCCTTTAGGTGCCTTTTGGCAAACTCCAAGTGGGCTGTCATGTGGCTTTTACTGAGGAGTAGCTACCTTCCGGCCATGCTACCATATAGGCCTGATTGGTGGAGTGCTGCAGAGATGGTTGTCCTTCTGGAAGGTTCTCCCATCTCGACAGAGGAACTCTGGAGCTCTGTCATAGTGACCATCAGGTTCCAAGGCTCCAAGGCCCTTCTCCCCCAATTGCTCAGTTTGGCCAGGGTGGCCAGCTTTAGGAAGAGTCTTGGTGGTTACAAACTTCTTCCATTTAAGAATGATGGAGGCCACTATGTTCTTGGGGACCTTCAATGCTGCAGACATTTTTTGGTGCCCTTCCCCAGATCTGTGCCTCGACACAATCCTGTCTCTGAGCTCTATGTACAATTCCTTCGACCTCATGGCTTGGTTTTTGCTGTGACAGGATTCTCTACACCGGCTATTCCCAAAGTACACCCAATGCCATCWGGGGTATGCCAAATAAAAATGTGATTCACATTTTCAAACAGTCCATTTAGATTTTCCAACGAGGCTATACACTTGGGTGATGCTTTTTTCTCACCTGAGTAGCCTTGTTTCACTGCCAAAAATAACATTAAACCATCTAGTGTTCAGCGAAATAACAACACAATGTCAAATACAGGTAGCCTAGTCAAATAATTAACATCCAATCACATTAACCGTTACTCTCTCACGGGAATTCCACTAACGGCCCATATGTAGCCAAACGTAGCTGCTGCTCATTCCGTTTTCTCGAGAATTGATCATTTGTTTAAAAAAGTAAGGCCCGCGTCCATAGAGACACATACCAGCTCTACTGGGTGTACTGCTACTACCAGCAGTACTACACCTGCACTGTTTCACGACGCATCAGTGACATGGCAAAAGATGTTTTGAAACAATTACTGCTTCGCATACAAGCTAGTGAATTCCATGCATTACAGCTGGATGAGTCAACAGACATGGCGGGCCTGGCACAGCTCCTGGTATATGTCCGTTACATTTATAGGGGGGTCAATTAAGGAAGACATCCTCTTCTGCAAACCAGGACAACAAGAGAGGATATTTTTAAAGTACTGGACAGCTTTATGACATCAAATGGACTTTGGTGGTCAAGATGTGTTGGTATCTGTACTGATGGCGCAAAAGCCATGACAKGGAGACATAGTGGAGTGGTAATGCACATGCAAGCAGTTGCTCCCGACTCCACTTGGGTACACTGCAGCATCCACCGAGAGGCTCTTGCTGCCAAGGGAATGCCTGACAGCTTGAAAGACGTTTTGGACACTACAGTGAAAATGGTTAACTTTGTTAGAGCAAGGCCCCTGCACTCTCGTGTATTTTCTGCATTATGCAATGAAATGGGCAGCGAYCATGTAATGCTTTTACAACATACATAAGTGCGCTGGTTATCAAGGGGAAAGGTATTGACACGCTTTTTTGAATTGAGAGACAAGTTGAAAGTTTTCTTTACTGACCATAATTTTCACTTGTCTGACTGCTTCCATGATGACGAGTTTGTCACATGATTGGCCTATCTGGGTGATGTTTTTTCTCACCTGAATGATATGGATCTAGGATTACAGGGACTCTCAACTATATCCAATATGCGGGACATAATTGAGGCTATTATTAAGAAGTTGGAGCTCTTCTCTGTCTGCATCAACAAGGACAACACACAGGTCTTTCCATCATTGTATGATTGTTTGTGTGCAAATGAACTCAAGCTTACGGACAATGTCAAACGTGATATAGCGAAGCACCTGAGTGAGCTGGGTGCGCAATTACTTTCCTGAAACRGACGACACAAACAACTGGATTCGTTATCCCTTTCATATCTGAAAAAGAGAGCCTCATCGAAATTGCAACAAGCGGTTCTGTGAAAATTGAATTTAATCAGAAGCCACTGCCAGATTTCTGGATAGGGCTGCGCTCTGAGTATCCTGGCTTGGCAAATCGCGCTGTTAAGACACTGATGCCCTTTTCAACCACGTTGTCACGTTCCTGACCTTTTTTCCCTTGTTTTGTATTTATTTAGTATGGTCAGGGCGTGAGTTGGGTGGGTTGTCTATGTGTTGTTTTCTATGTTGGGGTTTTGTGTGTTCGGCCTGGTATGATTCTCAATCAGAGGCAGCTGTCAATCGTTGTCCCTGATTGAGAATCATACTTAGGCAGCCGGGGTTTCACGTGTGTTTTGTGGGTGTTTGTTCCTGTGTCAGTGTTTGTGCCACATGGGACTGTTTCGTTTGTTAGTTTGTTCCTGTTCGTGCGTTCTTCGTTGTCTGTAAGTTCTCATGTTCAGGTCTGTTTACGTCGTTTATTGTTTTGTAGTTTGTTAAGAGTTTTTCCGTCTTCGTCTTTCTTTAATAAAACAAACATGTATTCTACCCAAGCTGCGTTTTGGTCCGATCCATGCTCCTCCTCAGACGAGGAGGAGGACGAGCGTGACACACGTACATATGTGAGAGTGGATTCTTGGCCCTCACTAGCATGAAAACTAAATACAGGCACAGACTGTGTGTGGAAAATTATAAAAATATATATTTATAGGGGACAATGCACATTAATCAACATCAATATTACCATAATGCAACATCCATGTAAATGGGACGGGGTTAGCCAAAAGCTAATTTGTACCCGTAGTCCCAGGGCAGCTAAGGATAATTACACAGCCACAATACAAATACTCACAAAAACAATACAAAATACAAATACATTACATCCAATAATATATCATTCTAACGACAACAACAACACTATCATCAACTGTCGTCTTACATTAAAGGAACCACARATAACTCCTGTGTACAGGTTTGGATAGATTTTAGCCATGTTTTCAATTCAAATGTACAATAATAGTACAATAATCAGTGCAGCTTCTCAAGTCTATGGGCATTGCATTCCAGTATATTGTAGCTCTAACAGACAAGGCCGATTGGCCGATTTTACTGTGTTGAAAAGGGACAACACAATCCCCTCTAGTTACTGCCCTTGTTATCCTGGAGGTGCTTTCCTTGAGCATGATATGCCGGCATAGGGGTGGAGGGGCAAGACCATGCAGGATCTTAAAGACAAGGCTTGCATCTACATACTGCTTAAAGCTATGCAGACTAAATCAAATATGTTTGCAAATGATATGACAATGGTGGTAACTATTTGGTTTGTTATCAAAAATCTTAAGTGTTTGTTGTAGAGTGATTCAACTGGATTCAGAATAGTAGCTCCTGCTTGTGATCAGCGTGTGAGGCAACATCTCAGATGTGAGAAGATCATAGCATATATAGTTTTGCGGCCTCCAGAGGAAGTAACTTATTAACCTAAAGTTGGATAATCCAAACTTAACCGTCTAAACCACCTTCTTCACATGTTTCTTAAATGCCAAGATACCTGAAGTTATATAGACCTTTCAGATTGTCCCCATTAACAAGAACAGCTCGTTGGGAAGAATCAATGGATTTCTTAGAGAAGTACATACAAACAGTCTTGTCGACATTTAATTGCAGGCAAGAATTAGTCATCCATTTAGAAACATGTACCATARCTTCAGTTGACTTGTTAACAACCAATTGTCTATTTTTGAGTGTACATACAGAACTGTATCGTCTGCATACATCTGCATGTTAACTTGTGGGCAAGCAAGTGGGTGATCATTTATATAGATGGTAAACAGAAGGGGGCCTAATATTGACCCTTGTGGGACCCCAAAGTTATAGTAAAGAGAGTCCGACTGAGTGTCCCCCAAACGAACCCTTTGACTTCTGTTTGTCAGATAGGAATACATCCAACTAATGACTTCACTGGACACATTAAGGGAGGATCGTTTGGATAGGAGGACCTCATGATACACAGTATCAAAGAACATTTTAAGATCCAAAAAGACTCCCCCACCTATGTCCAGTTTAGATTTAATGCACTCCAGAAAATAGCAATAGGCTGTTTCGGTAGAATGGTTAGTTCTGAATCCAAATTGCATTTGATGTATGGAGTTGCCCTGAATGAGGTGATCAGTCAGATGATCAGCCACCCATCTTTTAGCTAATTTTGATAGCACTGGAAGAATGCTTATAGGTTGGTTATTTTCCACCAGTGTTCGGTCACCAGATTGTAAAACAGGTATCACTGCAGCAGACTTCCAAGCATTGGGGAAGAACCCATATTTGATGGACAGATTAACTAGATGTACAGGAGCAATCAGAGAATATTTGTCTCTTCAGGAATACAGTGTGTAGACYAAATACATATTTTGTTCTAGAGCTCCTGTCACACCCTGATCTGTTTCACCCGTCTTTGTGATTGTCTCCACCCTCTCCAGGTGTYGCCCATCTTCACCATTATCCCCTGTGTATTTATACCTGTGTTCTCTGTTTGTCTGCTGCCAGCTCGTCTTGGGTTGTCAAGCCAACCAGCGTTTTTGTGTCAGCTCCTGCTTTTCCTCCGTCTCTCTTTTCTCGTCCTCCTGGTTTTTGACCCTTGCCTGTCCTGACCCTGTACCTACCGCCTGACCACTCTGCCTGCCCCTGACCCTGAGCCTGCCTAACGTCCTGTACCTTTGCCCCTGTTACTGTATTAAACATTGTTACTTTGTCACAGTCTGCATCTGGGTCTTACCTTGATACCTGATAGTACGAACTGGCCATGACTGACCCAGCAGACCCGGGCCAGCTGYGCAACGCCATCTCCACAAAGGGGGCCACCATCGTTATGAAGTAATTGCTTCGTGGCCTTGTGGAGAGGGTCCAAACGTTGGCTGAACGCCATGACCGGGCGCTGGACGTTTGCTGGAGCAATTCCACAGGTTGTCTGAGAGGCTGTTGGAGGACTCCTGCAGTATAGCTGATTATGCAGTGGATTTCCGCACGTTGGCAGCGGAGAGTGCTTGAAATCAAGAAGCACTGTTCGATATGTTCCTGCACGGCGTCTCGGAGGAAGTCAATGATGAGCTCGCAGCCCAGGAGTTACCTACGGAGCTCGATTCCCTCATCGCTTTGACCATCCGTATCGATAGGCGATTACGGGAACAACGGAGGGAGAGGAATTTRGATTTCGCTCGCACACCCAGGGATCCCACATTGCCTCCGAGTCATCCCGGAAGCTCCCGACTGTCTGGTTGCCGAGAGAACCCGAGGCTTCCTGACTTGCCTCGAGGGCCKCCGAAGACGGCCGAGTCACCGCTTCCTGAGCCTATGCCATTAGGCAGAGCTGGGCTGTCACCAGAGGAACGGCAATACAGGATTGACACGAAGAGTTGTCTTCTGTATTGCGGGACTCTTGGTCRTTTTGTGTCCTCACCGGTAGGAGCAAGTACTCTGGTGGGTTATATGGAGAACATTCCTGCTTCCCCTGCTCGCACCCCTTTTCATGCCATTCTGCTGTGGGGAGACCAAACCCAATCTCTCCAGGTTCTCATTGACTATGGGGCCGACGAGAGCTTTTTGGACGCTACCCTGGCATCCGAGCTGAACATCCCCACTCAGCCCCTCTCCATTCCCATGGACGTTAGAGCACTGGACGGGCGATCTATAGGCCGAGTCACCCACAACACCGCTCCCATCAACCTACGGGTGTCGGGGAACCACAGCAAGGCTATCCAGTTCCTGCTCATCAAGTCCCTCTGATTCCTGTGGTATTGGGATTATCCTGGCTCCAACAACATAATCCCCTCATTAACTGGTCTACTGGTGCCATCATGGGCTGGAGCCCATTCTGCCACGCCCATTGCCTGAAGTCAGCCCAACCTGCCCCGGGACGTCTTCCTGGGGGCTCGGAAGGTGCCCATTCCTGCGGAGAACCAAGACCTCCGGGAGGTGTTCAGCAAGGCCCGGGCCACGTCGCTTCCACCGCACCGACCCTATGACTGCGGGATTGACCTTCTCCCTAGCACCACGCCGCCCCGGTGACATCTGTACTCTCTGTCGGGACCGGAGACCAAGGCTATGGATACCTACATTGGGGACTCCCTAGCTKCTGGATTTATCCGATCCTCTTCCTCTCCCGCGGGCACAGGGTTCTTCTTCGTGGAGAAAAAGGACAAGACACTGCACCCGTGCATTGACTACCGCGGACACAATGACATTACGGTTAAGAACCGTTACCCGCTACCACTCATCTCCTYGGCCTTCGAGCCACTCCAGGGGGCCACTGTGTTTTCCAAGCTGGATTTACGGAACGCCTTTTACGCTGAAATGTCCTAGTAAAAGATGTATCCACTTTGTCAACAGCTGACAGAAATGTTCTGTATCCAGACCCTGGGTCTGGGTCAGCCCAGTCAATTTGACTTATAGCTGCATCGTAGTTACTCTGCTCACTTTCCTGGATTTTTTTATTGTACTGTTGCACACTAATATTGTTCTTAAATCTCTTTTTAGTGAGCTTTCTAACCACCAATGTAACATTGTGGTCAGATATGCCAGTTAGTAAATTACTAGACTTAATTATGCAATCAGGTCTGTTAGTAAACACAATATCAATTTGAGTCTGGGATGACTATGCTACTCTGGTTGGACCTTGTATTATTTGAGGCAGGTTGAAATAATCTGTGATCTCTTTGAGTTTTTTCCTGCAAGTTTTGTTTTCCCAGTTTATATTGAAATCGCCCATGAAGATGATCTCCTTCTTATGATCACATTCTTTAAGCATGGCATTTAGATGGTCATAAAACGAGATATCAGATGTTGGTGGTCGATATAATCCAATAATAGTGAGAGACATTTGAGGAGATAGGAAGACATTCAGCCCCATACATTCAATGTTATTGGCATGTTTCCATATGATACGATTGCATTTAAAGTTATCTTTCATGTACATAAGCAATCCACCTCCTCTGCCTTCTCTCCTGTCCCTCCTGAATATGRAATATCCAGGGACATTAAAGRCAGAAATAGGAGAAGATTTCTTCAGCCAWGTCTCAGAGAAACAGAAAAAATCTAGATTAGAGTCGTTCAATAAATGTTCTACCTGTTCACTCTAAGAAATAATGCTATGAACATTCATATGACCTCCCAATATTCCTCTAGGCTTGGAATGAGGGTCCCAGAGMATTTTAGCCTGATTAACGTTTTGAAAAAGTTTCATGGTACAATGTTTTCTAATACCTGGGTTAAGGGAACTGAGTTTCTGACTCAAAGGCGGGTTTTGTTTGGGACATGTATCAAGAGTTGGCATTAAAAATAAATTCTCAGCAGATTTCTCATTCTCTTRAAAAGCCATGTTAGCAACAGAAGTTATGCTCACATACACAGAATGTCCTTCTCTGAACCAGATAATATAGGTTACTCAAATATAGATATTTTCAATCCTTCATCAATGATTTCGGTCTGGATGGCTAATTAGGGGGACTTTTCTCCACTTCTCACAGAATTACATCCTYCATATCAGCCTTTTTTTCTGCAGGTGACTAAGACTGAAACTCTCTCCAATACAACCCAGCATTGCAGAGTTATCTGCATCMTTTAAAGCACACCCTTCTCATTAACCTGTGGTGAGTTATTCACAATTTTTGATGAACAAATAAGGTTTTATATGTAAAAAATTATTGATTATTATTATATTATTATTTGTGCCCTGGTCCTATAAGAGCTCTTTGTCACTTCCCACGAGCCGGGTTGTGACAAAAAGTCACACTCATTCTTATGTTTAATAAATGTATCGTATAGTGTGTGTGGCAGGCTCACAAYGATGGCAAAAAACARCATTTGAGAGTGCGCTGACCCTGGTGCTAGAGGGGGTACGCAGCTGGAGGTTGAATGTTTGAAGGGGTACGGGACTATAAAAAGTTTGGGAATCACTGCTCTACACTCTAGTTGCTTGTTTTGTCACATTAACTGAAATTAGGCGAACTATTCGAATTTGAGCAACTACGAAATGGTGGAGCGAATTTTGCATAGTGCATCTTTAACATGGTTCATCATGGCAATGTCTTTGATGATCCTTAAAAGGTTAAAGTTGATATGCCACTGTGGAGTGGATTTACAAAGGATTTAAATGGACACGTCAAATATGATTTAGAGATCTACCATACAAAATCTGGTGTTATTTTGACTTATGGTTCATGAGAAAAAGGTTTTCCAAAATGACCTAATGGGTCCTTGTAGCAAATTTGTTCAGCAAGAGGWAAGACACCTACATACAAAGTTTCAAGTCTCTAGGTAAAACGGGGCAACGGATATGAGGGTTTAAGTGAGACTGCTTATAACAGCGCCACCTATAGGCCAACCGGTGACATTCTTTTTGACCAAGATCCTCATGGTCATGTAATTTAAAAAAAATCTGAGAATAACAATAGGTTTCACAGAATCGCTTTGAACCCCTAATAATAAAAGAGAAGAAAAAAAATAACAGGGTGAAATGTTGAAATAAATACCAGTCATATACATTTACATATGATACTATCTGGTGTTTTCTTGAACTGTGTATGTATCTAATTTAGCCTGATCCAGACCATCCAGCTCTTCTCATTGTCACATAATCACTGCCACAATAACACTGAGCTGGGGGATAAACATGGTTCTGCTTTAGATCAGGGAGCTATCCAACACTCAGAGGGGCGAGCCAAAGAGACACTGCCCTCGGCACTTTGGGGAAAGCAGCAGACTGACGGCCGTGATCTGGGTCTGAGTTTGAGTTCATGAGAAGTTTTTCAAAGGTTTTCAAAACTTTCCAAGATGAACATCTATACTGGTGGACCTTATGGGTCCTTCAGGCAAATTTCTTCAGCGTGAGGAAAAACACCTATATACAAGGATTCAAGTCTCTAGGTCGAACGCAGCGCTGGATATAAGGGTTTAAGTGAGACTGCTTATAACAGCGCCACCTATAGGCCAACCGGTGACATTCTTTTTGACCAAGATCCTCATGGTCATGTAATTTAAAAAAAATCTGAGAATAACAATAGGTTTCACAGAATCGCTTTGAACCCCTAATAATAAAAGAGAAGAAAAAAAATAACAGGGTGAAATGTTGAAATAAATACCAGTCATATACATTTACATATGATACTATCTGGTGTTTTCTTGATCTGCGTATGTATCTAATTTAGCCTGATCCAGACCATCCAGCTCTTCTCATTGTCACATAATCACTGCCACAATAACACTGAGCTGGGGGATAAACATGGTTCTGCTTTAGATCAGGGAGCTATCCACCGCTCAGAGAGACGCTGCCCTCGGCACTTTGCGGAAGGCAGCAGACTCACAGCCGTGATCTGGGTCTGAGGTTGGGGCGGTGGTCCGGCGTGCACGGCTTTTCGTCTCCGGCCAAGAGATTAGGCGCGAGGGCATTTGTTGGAGAGTGGATACACATTTAAGATTTAGAGGGATCAGTGGAGGGATTTGGTATCAATAAAGACAGATAGCTGGGACTAAAATCCACAAGGGAGAAAATCAAATAATAAGCTCATATCCTGTGAAGATCCCCCCTATATGACAGTTGGGAGTAGAATGTGCTTGTCTTAGCTCTCTTTTTTTGTTTGCTTGAATCAAAAGCGAGAGTAGAAAAAAAGAAGCAGATTTTCTTTAGCATCTGAGACATAGCATGTGACTGGTTGGTTGGTTGGTTAGAGCTAGGTTAGAGTATGGGAGAAAACAAGACAAAGGGTTGATTGGCAGCAAATGCAACACTAGTCTTGCTCATCTCTCTCTAGGGCCTGATAAGACGAGACGAGAGTATCAATCATCTATCTGCACACTTACATCCACAGCGCATCAGTGCAATTCTCCACCAATCATTTTGCCTTTGTTCTCTTCTGGTCCTCTCCTTTGTGTATCACAAGCAGAGCCATTAACTTGGGTTTTGATCAGTCGGTGAAAACAAGCTTCCTTTAAGGAAGCAAGGCAAAGTCAAAGGAATAAAAATACAGCTTCACACAACTGTCAGATGGCAATATTATGCTTTTCCTTCCATTATTTATTTCCCCTGCCTTCTAAAGGATTGAAGAATGAACGAGAAATCGCTGTTGCCAAAATATGATATATCCATTGACATAAAGGGGGCTTCTATAAAATCCGGACGCACTAGCACACTTCTCCTTCAGAATGTATTACAGGACCACAGCAGTAGTGAATAGAGACAGTATAACATTGCTAAATACATCCTAATGAGGAGAGGTGGCCAGGCCTTTCATCTTGGGCCGACCTCATATGATTTAGGACCAAACAGACATAGCCTTCCTCACAACGTCATCTTTCTCTGCCTCCTGCTTGACCTTGCCTTTGAAGTAAACTAGAAAAGAAAAAGTATTGTCATTTTTTATTTCAAACTACCTCAAATAAATCTGCCTTCATAGCATTGTTCCACACACAAAACATTACCTTAAAATAAAATWWAAATTAAAAAAATTCAATAAGCTTTTTCATTCAAAAAAAATCTAAATCCATGGAACTGAGCATGAAAGAGAGGCCAAGGACGTTGTATCCCAAGCGTTAGATTGGTTTTCCATCCCATGATTAGCCCCATCCATGCTAATTACACTGAATGGGAACCAATTAGAAGGAACTACTCTTCCGCTAATAAGGATTTGGGTCTTTGTCCGTCTTAGGACATCATTTGTACTGTGCTGCTGTCCCCGAGCTACTGCTACTGCTCTCACTTAGAACCACTCCCTCTTTCTAGTTTAGAGCTACACAGCAGCCTTTTATATTCATACCAATCAGAGGAGCCCATACTGCAACCTTTTATATATACCAACCAATCAGAGGAACCCATCCTCTCTGGGTCAGGCCGAATCCACTGACAATAGGATGAAACAATTGAATCCTTAGGTGGGTAAAAAGGAACACATTTACTAGTCTTCACACGTAACTAAATTGAAAAGGCAAAAGATGTTGCTAGCCATTTCTATCCCCCTTTGCATGACAGATGGTATCTCCCGATGACATGTAATGGGACAGGCATGTGGGAGATAATAAGCCACTCCAGGATGGGGGTATCTTTCAGTGACCACACCAATTACCTCAGCAGCCATGTCACCCTGCAGGTCTCCCCCCACCTCCACCTCACCAGGGGGGGCAGGAACTCTCTGACCTCACACTGCTGTGCTGTTCCATCCACAGAGGTTCCATCTGGCCTGATGGGGGCTTTCACAGGCATACAGGGCTGCCATTAGCCTAGGGAGACATGCCTAATGGTAGCTAGTTGCTACAGAACAACAACACAAAGGATAAACCCAGTCTGTTCCCACAGGGACTCGTGCCTCCTCCTCCTCTAACTAAGAGGATGGCGCTGGGGGCCAGGCTGCATGTCCGATGTCCTGGACTTAGTCATGGCCACTAACAACAAGGATGAAAGTCAAGTCAACTGCATCAAATGATAGAGTGTGGCCTGGCCTCAGAGCATGTGTAAATGAGCAAATGACTAATACTGGGAAAAGTGCAGAGTAGACGTCTTTGATACGCTTACTGTCTGTACCGGTAACCCCTGTATATAGCCTCGCTATTGTTATTTTACTGATTGTCTTTAACTATTTGTTACTTTAATTCTAGATTTTTTACTTATCTAATTTTTACTTAACACTTATTTTTCTTAAAACTGCATTGTTGGTTAAGGGCTTGTAATTAAGCATTTCACTGTAAGGTCTACCTGTTGTATTCGGCGCATGTGACAAATAAAAATTGATTTGATATCTGGGTTAATATCCATTTTTTTACTTCTTGCACTAAATGAAATGTTAAATGGCAAAGGTGACGTAAAATAGAGCTGATTTTGCTTTCTACTGAGTGATTATACTGCCTTAATGGTAAAAACAGCAAAGTATCTTCCCATAAACAAACACCAACAAGGCATGAAACACAAAAATGTGTCTCTCACTTAACTATCATTTACAACCTTGCTACACGCCCACCCACAACACACACACACACACACCAACCACACATCGACACACACACACACCACACACACACACACACACGACACACACACACACACACACACACACACACACACACACACACACACACACACCTACACACACACACACACACACACACACAACACACACAGCACACACACACGTGTCTGGTACAATTGCTCTAAACTCCTTTGGCTGGGCCTTCGACAATTGGAGCCCAGGCTCTGATAATTAGTGACATGAGACTTGCAATCAGAGCGCCAAATGACAATTACCTCTCCAACCAAGCTTGTTTCCTAACCCACCCGAGACCCCGCGGCACTGTCTCACGTTACCCATGTCAGAAAACACAAGGTGCCACAATGAGAAATCAAGAACATTGGAATACACTCCACCTTCATCTCGCTCACGTGCAGCTCCCTGCGCTGATTAAAATGTGCAGAGAGGACCGAAGTGCCCATATTTGCTAAATTAACAAGATATTCTCAACATGTATAATATAGTTTATTACCGCCAATTAAATAAGCCATTAACTGGAGTTGGCAGATGGGGGATGTAATGTTTGTTTTAATTAGAGTTTTGAATGCCAGTTTAACATAAACAGCAAATGTTAACCCTCACCCATGTCTTGCACAGAAAAGGGCACTTGTTAGAGTCCTGACAAATTGTATGCCTGTGCCTCCCTCTCTTGAAGGCTTACAATCCACCTGTAGCCTAAAAAAGGAGAGACGAGGAGAGAGAGAGAGAGAGAGGGTAAGAGCGGAGAGAGAACGAACGAAAACAGAGATATCAAGGCTGAAGAAAGAAATAGAGAAAAAGATAGAGAACAGAGAGAGATAAGAAAGGGAGAGAAGGTTATAGAAGAGAGAGAAGAGAAAGATGAGAGAGAGAGAGAGAGAGAGAAGAGCAAGAGAGAGAGAGAGAGAGAGAGAGAGAGAGAAGGAGAGAGAGAGAGAGAAGAGAGAGAGAGAGTAGAGAGAGAGAGAGAGGAGAGAAGAGAAAGAAGAAGAAGAGAGAGAGAGAAGAGGAAGAGGAGAGAGAGAGAGAGAGAGAAAGGGAGAGAGAGTACAGTAAATCATACACAGGCACAACTGACTTCAAGCACGGCGCTCTATAAGAATAGCAGATTGAATTAGGATGACATAAATCTAAATATTTTGACAAAAGTTAATATGGCATTAGAGGCAATTAAATTGGAATTAGACGCTGAGATCACTCATGGAAAATTAGAAACAGTCCTTTAACTTGGAAATAAAGAACCTTGGAAATTAAAACTAACAAAAGTACTAAGCCTTTGAACAACATCAAAGAAACTAAGAAAAAAAAGAAAGGAGAAAGAAAGAACCAAAGCTGACACAGAGTAAAACTCTTGACCACAAAAAAGTACACAGGGATCAAAAGGCTTCGGTAAAATTACCATAGATTACAAACGTGGCTCGCCATGAAGCCGGTTTAAGTAAACGCCATCACATTTTCTAACAATCACAATTACAACCACCTGAATATGTACAGGCTTGAGAGAAAACACATGCTTGCCTCAATAAATATATGTCCTTCAAGCTAAAAAATTATGGCTGCCAACCGTGTTTCTTCTGTATAACCTCTGATCTGATGGATTTCTAGGTTACACACCCTGGCCCTAGAAAGAAGACCTTTTCACAATCTATATAGCTGTGTAGCTACATTTTATACATTCCAGTCAATAGCCAATTTGAAATTCTAATTGAAAGTTTAATGCCCTTGCTCCGGGCATAGCAATAAAGATTGCCTTTGGAAAGCCATTTAAAGGCTTAATCTCTTTATCATGTGGTATTTGGAAGCCTAACTTTGTTCTTGTTAGGCAGATCAATTGGATTCATTTACAAAATGGGGGAGAATGTCACCCTTCATCCTTTAAATCTCGGCTTGGGAAAAGAGCAGAGTTAACGAGTGCGACGGGCTCTTTTCCCCTTATTAGCAGAAATAGGTGTCATGGGAGACTTGACCTGCACATTTTAATTAGTACATAAAAAATTCAGCTCCTGAGATAGATGGTAACATTCAAAGTGTAACGGGGGCCTGCCTCAGTCGGCGATTTAACGGTTTCAGGCCAGACTTAAAACAAGCTGGCACCTCCACACTTACACACACAGAGCATGCTTAAAGAAGAGATAGCAGCGGTTCATGCTTTCTTAATGCAAATCTCCCTCTCTTTACCACCACTGCTGGGACCAGCCATGTAAAACTTATAGGCTGGGGAATCTCTCTCTTGTCATTCTTGAAATGGATATCGTGGCTCCTTTATTCCATCGTCATTTCAATAAAGACCTAATAGCTTTTTCCGGTTGGCTGGCCCTTCTTTGTGCATCTCTTGTTTTGCATGTGCATCAGGGACAGTTACATCCGCACTCCGTAATAATTCATATAAAGGCTGAGAATAGTCTGTCTACTGCCGATTTACATTCCAGTGTGTGTGTGTGTCAGAATGGTTGGATGCACAGGGAACCTCCGTATGACATTTATTGACTGTGTTATTATTGCCTCCCAATGGACACACGTCAATTAATAGCATTGCCGTCAACCTTTGTAAATCCCTACAAAACAATGAAATGACCCAACGGGGTAAGATGGGTAATGGACCAAACCAAATGTCTTTACCTAGCTACACCTCCTAGCTACACCTCACCAAAGAGTTAAGATCAAGATTGTTTGGGTCAAGGATAATACAGATTGTATAGGGCTACATGGAAGGTGCCTACACTACATTATATAAAGAACACAATCTGCCAAGTAAGTGTGCAGTCAGAGGAATCCTATTTTCAGCCAGTCACCCAAGCCTGGCCCAGCAAGTAAAGTGAGTTTAGTCAATCAGTCCTGTTCAATAATTCAGCGATTTAATGTTTGTGTGGAAACTGCCACACTGGCCTGGGCAACTGGCTAGAGTCATAATCCAGACGACTCCTCTACTCTCCTTCCCTCCTCCAGTTTCTCACACCTTCCGCTGAATTCAAATGATGTGCACCACTTCAGAGAGCTGGAAGGCATGCAGGAGCCCCAGCCAGGCCCCTGTTTAACCGCCTTTTAATCCTCCTCTCTTTTCCATCCCCCTCTTCTTATTTGTATAGRTCCTCTGAAAATGATGAACAGATCACTAGGCAGCACAAAAGTCATTCAGCAGTCAGTGTGTTAAAGAAACTTGAACAGCCAAAGTCTTTCAAATGTTACATAAGCCAGTGGCTTTTTGAGAAATTGAACAAAATGGCTCCTTTCAGGGCCCTGTGGAGTAGCATGCGAGTGCCGGCACAAAAGATGCTCCTTCTGGAGAGGAGAGGGCCTGAATGGCTGCATTATCCTCCCTATGGGTGTGGAGTTCAGAGAAACCATTTCAYACCTCCTGCCACCTGCCATTATCGTTCTTACAGTCATTACAGGAGGCTGCAACGAAACAAGCGTGGTAATGTCGGTTGAAGACAAAACTCCTCACCGCTCCAACTCTCCACCCCCTGATCGACAGACGTTATGGCAATTTGCCTCGTTGAAAGGGAGAGGTACAAATGCAGGTCGGGAGGATGCAGTCAATGAGAAGCAAATTACATTTAGAGCTCTCATTCGTTCTTCTTTTCACCATCCATCTTGTGGGATATTTCTTAGTAAAGATATGGATATAGGCCTAAGAGTAATCTCAACAGCATAGATACCAGTCAAGCACAAGAATGGATCCAAGAGAATACACTAATCCTATCATACAAGTAGATATACCAATTCACCAAGATATCCCAAGCCCTACAATTGTTGCTAGAGCACTCAAAACATGTCTTTATAATGACATTGAGATGCAGATGGCTCTTTGGGTTTCCTGGATGGTGTAGTTCTTTGCTTTCTCTGTAGAAACGGAGCAGATTTCACAGTCAGTGTCACAAGCAGGACCTCCATGTTTTAGTACCACCTCTTGCTTGTGGAAGGGAGGATGAACAACACAAAATAGCCATTTAAACATAAAGAGCGGTTCTAACGGTCATATATGGTGTCAGCGCCGTGGGTTCAATTCCCACTAGGGTCACAGATACTAAAATGCAAGCACTACTGTAAAACGCTTTGAGTGAAAGCGTCTGCTAAATGGCATATTATTATCAAGAACAGAGAAAGCAGGCATTGTTAAGGGTACATTGTAGAGGGGTTAAGGAATTATGTTTTTTGATATGGTCGATTTAGGCCTCAAACCAAGGTTCTTCAAATTCACTAAGAAAGTGATATTTGACCTCATCTCCGTGAGACCTATAGCCAAATGCTTTGCAGGAAAAGACGCCAGACTGCAACTCTGCACTGCAGAGAAACTCATTGCGGATATTAGTTGAGGCAACAATGTCTAAGGCAACAATCGCCTACTGTTACAGTGTTAGAGGACAGTAATAAGAAAGGGCACTTGCAGTTACCTAATAAACATCTGCTCTCTCGTTCAATATATTATGAGAATTCTCAATCACATTCTCTTAGCTATTAAAGGTACTGTACAGTGTGTGCACTGCAGTTCATTTAAGACTTTACTCAGGAGGCCTATCTGAGAAAGTATTCATCTTTTAACTCAAGGAGACTTCTCGTGCTAACAAGAGATCCTTCATGCCTTTTTAATGTGATTACAGTGTGTAGTAAGTAGCACTGTAGACACAGTCACAGCTCCCGCTACTCTCCCACATACAGTACTCTATTTACACACATAAACCTCCTACATCGTAGCTCTCCCATCAGACTGCAGGTAATTGAATCGTAGGCTCAATTCCACAGCATTAGTCTCGTGTTTAAAGGAGATGATTTATCATGTCCACTTAACCAAAACGCATTTCAAAAACATTAAACATCACCGCTCTGATTGGCTCCAGCTCAGCAAGTCGCCATTAGCGGTAGCGATTGGTCACAATGTTTCTCCACAAATGGATGAGGCTGAAACGCTATGAGATGATGGGAGAGTGTGGGTGGAGGAAGCTATGTTGCCTGGCTACCCAAAGTCCTTGCTCAGACCAAATGCTACGCCACGCCCACGGACGTTCGTTTCTTCTCCACAATGAGTCTGGATTGAGTTCCTCCCCAACAATTTCTAGAATAGAAACCGATGGGTGTGTCAGAGCCAGAACACATGCGTTTAAAGTGGCGTTTGAAAATGTGTCATTGGCTTTGATACTCTGGTTAGTTAGAGGTGATCCAACAATGACTTTGTTTTGTGCTACACCCCTGATTTTGACATCACCAGAAACAACTTCAATGATGGCAGTCTCAGACTTGGGGAAGCCGGGATGCATATATGGAATTAATGAGGGATAAATACCACATCAATAGAGTCAAACATGGCTCTCATTTGGTCTCTACAAGAAGGTCAAGTCATAATGCTCCGATAGATTTACTGTATCAAACCAAATGTGCGTTATCATTAGTTTAATGGCCGTGAATGGATGTTCATCGTTGTCAAGGTTGATATTTCAGCATGTTTCTGTTGTGAAATAAATGCAATGCCTTATACTGTAAAATTTGTTCCACCAAAACATCAAACTAAGTCCCAAACATAACATATCGCCCTGTCTGGTCTGTCTGGGTTAGACCCTGCTCATCGTCTGAATCTGCCTATCCATGACAACCAACGCTGCTTAGGCAAGAGAAATGCATCTATCTGGCAGAAGATGCTCTGCTGCTTCTCTCTCTCTCAGGTAGAGGGGGAGGGGATAGTGGGGAGGGTTCACTTTCACCTGCTCACCACTCCTTATGGTATCCATACCTTAGCTTATAGCCTGTATACACTTTTAACAGGCTAAATGTATGTAAGGGTTAAATGTCAAGTGTCACGAATGCTGAAAAAATCATCATATTATACAGTACATACAGTATATAGTGTAATG
This sequence comes from Salvelinus sp. IW2-2015, assembly GCF_002910315.2. Classification (NCBI taxonomy): domain Eukaryota; kingdom Metazoa; phylum Chordata; class Actinopteri; order Salmoniformes; family Salmonidae; genus Salvelinus; species Salvelinus sp. IW2-2015. The sequence goes on along the minus strand of NC_036860.1, from coordinate 43,221,149 downwards.
TTATGCACAGTAGTGAAATGAAATGCTACATTTACTATGCACCATACTCGGGATTTCTCTCCATATGCTTGTTGTTTCTTCAACTGGTTGTGTGTGTGAGGGCGATAGCACTCCAGGGGTAGCTAGCTATGCATGGGAATGGCAACACACAAGACAAGTACTATTCACTGACCCTGAAGGACTTGGAGGTCTTAAGGAGTTTGGCCTCGCATCCAACTCAATTCCCCTGAATAAAACATAGAAAAACAATCCATAGAAGCTCTCAATAAATCTCTCCTCCCTGGCTGCGCTCCATGGGATATCTGTCTAAATCAGCGTGACACCCAGGCTACTGGGATAGGTAGTATTTATGTGAACCCTAACTGGTGGCTGATGGCTCCAGAGCACCACAGAGCCTAGAGCAGGGCCAACACAGGAAACCACAAAGCATGAAGAGCACATTATGAACAATCTGTCTGCTGCTTTCTGATGTCTGTCTGACAGACACACGGCAAGGCCAGGACAGATAGAGCCCTCAGCAATAAACCGTCTGGACAGATACACACACACCCTTTGGATGCGTGGTTGGATGGTTTCTTTCGAATATTGAAACATTTAAATATTCCCATTGTGAGAGCAGATGAGTATACAAAATGTGTGTCTACGTGTGTAGGCGGTAAAAATAGACTGTGTATTAGCGTAAGTGTGTGTGTGGCTTCCTAGTGTGATTACAGTATGTGTGTGTTAGTGTACTTGCGTGCGTGCCTGCGTGCGTGCGTGCATGTTGAGTGCATGCTGAGTGAATTTGCCGGACGGATTCTGTGTGTGCATTACAGCAAAAGTCACAGAAACGGACAGCTGTACTCTCAGGGGAGTCTGCAATCAGGCCGCGAGGAACTGCTTCTGTCCTTCAACAGGCAATTAACGCTGAGTCCATTTACAGCTCCCAGGAGGCCCCTGGCTAGGGGGGACGGGAAAAACAGCATCCCAAAGGTCAGCGCCTGGAGAGGAAGCAGTGTGAGGGGGTGTGGGGAGGAGGGGGGAGGAAGGTTTGGGGGTATTGGCTGCCTCAGAATATTGGAAAGCATGAGCTACTTATCACCCGCCAGCTATTAACCGAGGGGACAGCAGTGTTTTCCAGTCAACACGTGTCAGTTACAAAAGGCATAAATGAAAGGAAACCACAGAGGCTCCCGGCCTGTTGTGGTCCAGGCCCTGTCGATGACCCTCTCTGGACCGGACAGGTGCACTCTGACTGAACGCTCCAGACCTGGGATGTCAGTTTCATCACAACTCATAAATGTTTCAAGGCACGCTCTCCTCTTTCTTTTGACCCAGATGTAAGTTGAGGAGCCAGTTGTTCACACCATGCAACGCAGCACCCACTTCCGCTTTGGGGATTATGTTTCGGGCGAAAGAGATGCCACGCTTTCGCGTTCCTTGGAAATATGCAGTATTTTGTTTTTTTAGCGTGTTATTTTTTACATCGGTACCCCAGGTAATCTTTAGGTTTCATTACATACAGTCGGGAGGAACTACTGAATATACGATTAACGTCAACTCATCATCGTTCCTACCAGGAATATGACTTTCCCGAAACGGATCCAGTGTTTTGCCTTCCACCATACAATGATCTGATCCCAGCGGCGACCCTGTGCGACGCCGAAAAAGGGGAAAACGAGGCGGTCTCGTGGTCAGGCTTCGGAGACGGGCACATGCGCTCCACTCCCTAGCATACTACTCGCCAATGTCCAGTCTCTTGACAATAAGGTTGATGAAATCCGAGCAGGGTAGCATTCCAGAGAGACATCAGGGATTGCAACGTGCTCTGTTCACGGAAACATGGCTAATCAAGGGCGTAACGGAGTCGGTGCAGCCAGCTGGTTTCTTCATGCATCGCGCCGACAGAAACAAACATCTTTCCGGTAAGAGAGGGGCGGGGGGTATGCCTTATGATTAACGAGAAGTGGTGTGATCATCATAACAACACACAGGAACTCAGTCATTCTGTTACCTGATCTAGAACTCCTCACAATCAAATGTCGACCGCATTATCTACCAAGGGAATTCTCGTCAATCATAATCACGCCGTATATATTCCCCCCAAGCAGACACATCGATGGCCCTGAAACGAACTTTATCTGACTCTTTGTAAACTGGAAACACACACTGAGGCTGCATTCATCGTAGCTGGGGATTTTAACAAGGCTAATCTAAAAACAACTCCCTAAATTCTATCAGCATATCGATGTGCTACAGGGCTGGAAAACACTAAGCATTGTTATACTAATTTCCGCGACGCTTATGGCCCTCCCCGCCCCTTTGGAAAAGCTGACCACGACTCCATTTTGTTGATTCCAGCTACAAACAGAAACTCAAACAACAAGCTCCCGCGCTCAGGTCTGTTCAACGCTGGTCGACCAATCTGAATCCACGTTCAAGACTGCTTCGATCACGCGGATTGGAATATGTTCGCATCGCGTCCAACAACAATATTGACGAATATGCTGATTCGGTGAGCGAGTTCATTAGGAGTGCATTGACGATGTCGTACCCACGCAACGATAAAAACATTCCCAAAGCAAACCGGTGGATTGACGGCAGCATTCGCGTGAAACTGAAAGCGCGAACCACTGCTTTTAACCAGGGCAAGGTGACGGAAGCATGACCGAATACAAACAGTGTAGCTATTCTCACGGCAATCAAAACCAGATAAGTTAGTACAGAAGAACAAAATCGAGTCGCAATTCAACAGCTCAGACACAAGAGGTATGTGGCAGGGTCTACAGTCAATCACGGATTACAAAAAGAAAACCAGCCCGTCGCGGACCAGGATGTCTTGCTCCCAGACAGGCTAAACTACTTTTTTGCCCGCTTTGAGGACAATACAGTGCCACTGACACGGCCCCTACAAAACCTGCGGGCTCTCCTTCACTGCAGCCGAGGTGAGTAAAACATTTAACGTGTTAACCCTCGCAAGGCTGCAGGCCAAGGCATTCCCAGCCGCGTCCTCAGAGCATGCGCAGACCAGCTGGCTGGTGTTTTGGACATATTCAATCAATCTTATCCCAGTCTGCTGTTCCACATGCTTCAAGAGGGCCACCATTGTTCCTGTTCCCAAGAAAGCTAAGGTAACTGAGCTAACGACTACCGCCCCGTAGCACTCACTTCCGTCATCATGAAGTGCTTTGAGAGACTAGTCAAGGACCATATCACCTCTACCAGGACACCCTAGACCCACTCCAATTTGCTTACCGACCCAATAGGTCCACAGACGACGCAATCGCAACACACTGCACACTGCCTAACCATCTGGCAAGAGGAATACCCATGTGAGAATGCTGTTCATCGTTACAGCTCAGCATTATACACCATAGTACCCTCCAACTCGTCATCAAGCTCGAGACCTGGGTCTCAGCCCGCCCTGTGCAACTGGGTCCTGGACTTCCTGACGGCCGCCCCCAGGTGGTGAGGGTAGGTAACAACATCTCCACCCGCTGATCCTAACACTGGGGCCACAAGGGTGCGTTCTGAGCCCTCTCTGTACTCCCTGTTCACCCACGACTGCGTGCCATGCACGCCTCCAACTCAATATCAAGTTTGCGGATGACACTACAGTGTAGCTTGATTACCAACAACGACGAACGGCCTACAGGAGGAGGTGAGGCCCTCGGAGTGTGGTGTCAGGAAAATAACCTCACACTCAACGTCAACAAAACAAAGGAGATGATTGTGGACTTCAGAAACAAGCAGAGGGAGCCCCCCTATCCACATCGACGGGTCAGTAGTGGAGAAGGTGGAAAGTTTTAAGTTCCTCGGTGTACACATCACGGACAAACTGAATTGGTCCACCCACACAGACAGCGTTGTGAAGAAGGCGCAGCAGCGCTCTTCAACCTCAGGAGGAAGAAATTCGGCTTGTCACAAAAGCACTCACAAACTTCTACAGATGCACAATCGAGAGCATCCTGTCGGGCTGTATCACCGTGTACGGACTGCTCGCCCACAACCGTAGGCTCTCCAGAGGGGTAGTGAGGTCTGCAGAACGCATACTCAGGGGCAAACTACTGCCTCCAGGACACCTACACCACCGATGTCACAGGAAGGCCATAAAGATCATCAAGGACAACAACCACCCAAGCCACTGTGTTCACCCGCTATCATCCAGAAGGCGAGGTCAGTACAGGTGCATCAAAGCAGGGACCGAGAGACTGAAAAACAGCTTCTATCTCAAGGCATCAGACTGTTAACAGCACCACTAACATTTAGCGGCCGCTGCCAACATACTGACTCAACTCCAGCCACTTTAAAAATGGAATTGATGGAAATTATGTAAAAATGTAACATAGCCACTTTAAGCAATGCCACTTAATACATATGTTACATACCCTACATTACCCATCTCATATGTAATACTGTACTCTATATCATCTATGCATCTTGCCATCTTTATGCAATACATGTACCACTAGCCATTTAAACTATGCCACTTTATGTTTCCCTACAGTATCATCTCTATATGTATATACCGTACTCTATACCATCTACTGCATCTGCCATGCCGTTCTGTACCATCACTCATTCATATATCTTTATGTACATATTCTTTATCCCTTACACTGTGTGTGTGTGTAAGGTAGTAGTTGTGGATTGTTAGGTTAGTTACTGTTGGTTATTACTGCATTGTCGAACTAGAAGCACAAGCATTTCGCTACAACTCGCATTAACATCTGCTAACCATGTGTATGTGACTATAAAATTTGATTTGATTTGATTTGATTTGATTTAATGTCTAGCACGTGTTCCAAGGCCATCATTCAATATTTTGTTTAACTGTATGGTAAATGAGTATTGTGAAGCCCTGTCCACACAATGAATTGGTAGATGCCACAAAGATCACAAAAACACAAACCTTTTATTAAAATATCAAAATGCCTTCTGGAAGCGCAAGGTAAACGCTTGGATAAGAAATCAGAGAAAGCTGTGTCTTGATCTTGTTATGAGCAGCAAACAGGAAGTTTGATTTCTCACTCTGCTTTGTTATATCCTAGACATGAGATGAGAGAGAGAGAACAAAGAAGGGAGAAGAGAGGGAAAAAGAAGGGGAGAGAGAGAGAGGAGAGAGAGAGGAGAGAGAGAGAGAGAGAGAGAGAGAGCGAGAGAGAGAGGAGGAAGAGAGGGAGAGAGAGAGAGAGAGAGAGAAGAGAGACGAGAGAGCAGGAGGAGGTAAAAAGACTTGGACAAATGTGAGGGCAGCCTTAAAAGATTGTCGCGTGTATTTTGTATACTTTTTAGACAGTAGTTATGAAAGTAGCGCTTATGAGCCAAAAGTGGTCGCCAGAAATTGTGTACTACGTCACATACACTACATGGCCAAAAAATAGTTGACACCCCTTCAAATGAGCTATAAAAAGCTATTTCAGCCACACCCGTTGCTGACAGGTGTATAAAATCGAGCACACAGCCAAGCATTGTCCATATACAAACATTGGCAGTAGAATGGCCTTACTGAAGAGCTCAGTGACGTTCAACGTGGCACCGTCATAGGATGCCACCTTACAACAAGTAAGTTCGTAAAATTTCTGCACTGCTAGAGCATCCCCAGTCAACTGTAAGTGCTGTTATTGTGAAGTGGAAATGTCTAGGAGCAACAACGGCTCAGCCGTGAAGTGGTAGGCCACACAAGCTCACAGAGTGGGACAGTCGAGTGCTGAAGAGTGTAGCGCGTAAGAATATCCTGTCCCCGGTTGCAACACTCACTACTTAGTTCCAAACTGCCTCTTGAAGCAACGTCAGTACAATAACTGTTCGTTGGGTGCTTCATGAAATTTTCCATGGCTGAGCAGCCGCACATAAGCCCAAGATCACCACGCGGAATGCCAAGCGTCGGCTGGAGTGGTGAAAAGCTTGCCGCCATTGGACTCTGGAGCAGTGGAAACGCGTTCTCTGGATTGATGACCATCACCATCTGGCAGTCCGATGGACGCATCTGGATTTGCCGGATGCCAGGAGAACGCTACCTGCCCAAATGCATAGTGCCAACTGTATAGTTTGGTGTAACTGTAAAGTCTGGGGCTGTTTTTCCATGGTTCGGACTAGGCCCCTTAGTTCCAGTGAAGGGAAATCTTAACGCTACAACATACAATGACATTCTAGACGATTCTGTGCTTCCAACTTTGTGGCAACAGTTTAAGGAAGAATCTTTCCTGTTTCAGAATGACAATGCCCCCGTGCACAAAGCAAGGTCCATACAGAAATGGTTTGTTGAGATCGGTGCACAGAGCCCTAACCCCAACCCCATCGAACACCTTTGGGATGAATTGTAACACCGACTGCAAGCCAGGGCTAATCGCCCAACATCAGTGCCCAACCTCACTAATGCTCGTGGCTGAATGAAAGCAAGTTACCGCAGCAATGTTCCAACACCTTGTGGAAAGCCTTCCCAAAAGAGTGGAGGCTGTTATAGCAGCAAAGAGTGGTCCAACTCCATAATAATGCCCACGATTTTGGAATGCCATGGTCGACGAACATGTAGTGTATGTGGCCATGTAGTGTATGTGCACCACACCACATCATATATACAGTGGGGAGAACAAGTATTTGATACACTGCCGATTTTGCAGGTTTTCCTACTTACAAAGCATGTAGAGGTCTGTCATTTTTATCCAATGACCTGAAGAGAGCTGGGACCACAGTCTCAAAGAAAAACCATTAGTAACACACTACGCCGTCATGGATTAAAATCCTGCCAGCCGCACGCAAGGTCCCCCTGACTTAAGCCAAAGTGCAATGTCCAGGCCCGTCTGAAGTTTGCCAAATGACCATCTGGATTGATCCAGAGGAGGAATGGGAGAAGGTCATGTGTCTGATGAGACAAAATAGAGCTTTTTGCCGTCTAAAACTCCACTCGCCGTGTTTGGAGCGAAGGAGAAGTATGAGTACAACCCCAAGAACACCACCCAACCGTGAATCTGGAGGTGGAAAACATCATTCTTTGGGGATGCCTTTTCTGCAAATGGGACAGGACGACTGCACCGTGTATTGAGGGAGGATGGATGGGGCCATGTATCGCGAGATCTTGGCCAACAACCCCTTCACTCAGTAGAGCATTGAAGATGGGTCTGGCTGGGTCTTTCCAGCATGACAACGACACGAAGCACACAGCCATGGCAACTAAGGAGTGGCTCCGTAAGAAGCATCTCAAGGTCCTTTGGAGTGGCCTAGCCAGTCTCCAACCTGAACCGCAATAGAAAATCTTTGGAGGGAGCTAGAAAGTCCGTATTGCCGCAGCGGAAGCCCCGAACCTGAAGATCTGGAGAAGACTGTAGGAGGAGTGGGCCCAAATCCCTGCTGGCAGTGTGTGCAACCTAGTCAAACTACAGGAAACTATGACTTGTAAATTGCAAACAAAGGTTTCTGTACAAATATTAAGTTCTGCTTTTCTGATGCTATCAAATACTTATGTCATGCAATAAAATGCAAATTAATTACTTAAAAATCATACATGTGTTTTCTGGATTTTTGTTTTAGATTCCGTCTCTCATAGTTGAAGTGTTACCTAT
>NC_036860.1:43195594-43213039 GCF_002910315.2 Salvelinus sp. IW2-2015 | reverse complement strand
GATAAAAATGACAGACCTCTACATGCTTTGTAAGTAGGAAAACCTGCAAAATCGGCAGTGTATCAAATACTTGTTCTCCCCACTGTATATGTATATCTCTTTGCTCAGCTCTTAACTTTCTTTGCTCAGCTCTTGGCATTGCATGGCTTGGTAATGATATGAGAGGGGGTCACTGTATTTTAGATGTTTCCAAAACTTAATTGCTCTTTTTTGAGTTTTTATTATTAGTGGATATTGGCCTAATTCTGCCCTGCATGCATTTTTTGTAGTTTTCCTCTGGACATGTAGGATAATCTTACAGAACCATGCAGGGTTTCAATGGGGTGTTTGTCCCATTTGATGAAATCTTGTTTTGCAAGTGGACCCCACACCTCGCTGCCATAAAGTGCAATTGGTTCAATGACATATTCAATTAGTTTTAGCCAAATTTTAGGTATTTCAATTTGAATTTGCTTTTTAATGGCGTAGAATTCCCTGCGTGCTTTCTCTCTCAGTTCATTCACTGCCTCATTAAGGTGTACCAATTGAGAACTTTGGTCTAATTACCTGAGATCTGGATCTTCTCTGGAAAATCATTATTTTWGTCTTTTTKGGGTTTACTGCCAGGGCCCAGGTCTGRCAGTACTGCTCTAGCAGGTCCAGGCTCATGCTGTAGGCCATGTGCTGTGTGTGACAGCAGGCATAGGTCATCTGTGAAGAGTAGGCATTTAACTTCTGAATTGTGGAAACTAACACCAGGGGCTGAGGATTTTTCTAGAATAGTGGCCAATTCGTTGATGTAAATATTGAAGAGTGCAGGGCTCAGATTGCAACCCTGACGAAGGCCCCGCCACTGGTTAAAGAAATCTGTTATTTTCTTGCCAATTTTAATGCTGCACGTATTGCCAGTATACATTGATTTAATTATGTCATATGTTTTACCCCCTCCTTTCTCTCTCTCTCTCTCAAATGGCAAGGGGCTTTCAAACTCAGGATTTCATGGCTAATTGAGGTAAGACAGTTATTCTGCTCATAAATTATGCATTGACACATTCAGCCCAAAGCGGAGGATTAAAAAATACTTACTAGTCGCCAAAGTTCTGGAGCATGTCTTAAATTACTTCACAATCAGGGCACCAGGGAAAATCCATTTCTGGCAGAAAGGGTCTTCTACTACTAAGTCCAAGTTTCAATATCAGAGTCTCTATTTAGCCTTTTGGAAACTCCCTTTAGAACTTTTCATCAAACATGCCATTAAATCACAAGACTTGGAAGACTGGAAAGGAGAGAGAGGGAAATGAGAGATTGCGCAAAAAAATGATCAGTGATGGGAACTTTGGAATGTTATCTGTGATGTGTTCACTGAGTAGGTGTTGCAGTCGTCCTCCCTGTCCCTGTCCGCAGCACCACTGAGGCATTCAGAGGGAAATCTATGGCTTCCTCAGAGAATATTATGCAGTCAACCCTCTGTTGACAAATGTACCCTCTACTCTCACCACACAGATGCTGCTGTGCTTTCTCTGTCACTGGTGTTGGTGGTGACATTCTGCTTGGCAAGAGTTTGTAGCTAGTGTCAGTCTGTCGAACATCGGAGCAGCATTTTTTGACGCAGCAGCTGAAACTAATAAACACATCCCAGTACTCCTAATGTGAAGCATAATTTCTGCCAGAGCACAAATGATGGGAAATATGAGCCACGTGAGCCAACATCTTCACTTAAATACATTTTTGGAGTAAGCACTTTTCTTTTTCTCAATTACAGTATAAATCAACCTCTCTCATTAGAGCACTACTTTTTAAATGTATATTCTTTGTTTTGGGCCATTTGCGCTAGGTGGGGCTCAAAAGCATAAAAATATATTGAAATTGCCAACCAATAAAGAACAGTAGACCCCTGAATGTGGATGGCATGTGGTGACATTTCCACAAGGCTTTTGTATTTTAATTTTAATTTGTGTTCAACTTTCAGGACAGACTTGGCAACTTCATAGAAGCCTTCCCTTTGAAATGGGAAATGTGTTGCCAATCTGCCATTTACACTCACCCCTGAGGGAGCCTTAGATAGGGATGGTGGCAGGGGGTTGAGGGGCGGGTTGAGGGATCAATACCACCGAGCCTTGGCACATCATGGCCAGACTGTTCTCAAGGGATGCCCATTTGGTGAGCGGGTGTTTGAGAGGTTATGCCAAGGCAAGGGTAACACTGTGTCTGTGTGTGTGTGTGTGTGTGCTCGGTATGTGTGTGTTGTGACCTGGCCAGATGGCCTAATAGGGGGAGCCCTGGATGCTGGCGTGGTTCCTAGGCCCATGTCTCCTGCAGGTATCCACTGAATATATTACACAGTCCTTTGATGGGGGCTCTGTAATACACTATAGCTTGTGTGAAGATATTAAAAGAAACTAAGAAACTATACTGGAAAATGATCCTGCACACCCAAAGCTACCCAACAGAGCCAACCATACCACCACCACTGACTGAGCTAGTTAGTAGTTCTTAGCTTCAACTCTCAGGCCATGCTTGAGCATTCTGTTGGATTCTCAAAAGCCTCTTGGAAGGAAGATAGTTCAAAGCAAAACCTGACATATCCAATTTTCAAAGCGTTATGAAAAAAGAAAGAAAAKAAAATACTACCCCTAATGGGAAAAACAAGCATGCAGTTTAGTAATGTAGATGCAATGCTCATGTTCTCACAGTTTGTTCAGGTAAAGCCAATTGGACACTATTTAGCACTTCGGACATGATGCTAAACAGATTAAATCATTTCATAGAAGTTATTACTTCAGCCCTAGTATTTATTGAAGCTACTTCAAAACATAAATATTTTACTTGACCTAGCAACCTTGAATCAGCCTCCACTTACCAGACAAAATCACTAAATCCATTCTAAGAACGAGCCAAAGTGTGCATAAAAATGTGACAGAGAGGACTTAGTCTCTGTGTGTGAGGTTCAACTGTGTGAGGCCTTTCCCATGGCGTGTGATAAATGCTGGGTAGTAACTCCTTTATTCTCCAGGGGTTAGTAGGGGCTCTTAAAAGGCTGATCTTTGTCTCTTCTCACAGCCACAACCCCAGGGTTGATACTGTGCCGTGTGCTGTGCTCCATCCCATCTCGTCAGGAGAGATAGGAGAAAGACGTACGCTCAGAGTTTACTGAGTGTTGTAATCTCTCTGTATTACACAGCTGGCAGGCTGAGCTGTGAGCCTCAGAGCCTGGAGGCCTGAAGCATCGCCTGGTGCACCGCGCTCCACCTCTGTTTGGATTTACTCCCCATATCTTTTAATACTCAGGGCGAGGTGGAGGCGATGTGGGCCTGCAGGCCACGGCCTTGTCTCGCTATTGATCTACACAGGAAGCACACAGACACACAAAAATACACACACGGCACACCACACACACACACACACACACACACACACACACACACACACACACACACACACACACACACACACACACACACACACACACACACACACGTACATGCATACACAAACACACACACCCTCGGGGGCTCCTCTTTCCTCTCAGTACACAGGCTTACAGTGTGACGAGCAGTACAGGCAGTCAGTGGGTGCTTTAAGACAAGCCTTTGGCAGCAAACACAAGAGTTTTCAACTTCTTATGAAACTCCAGCCCTTCTCAGTGTAACCTCACAAGGCCCACACATTCAGCATTGTTTAGCTCCCCACGGCTCTAGTTAACCCCCACACAGCACTAGTTCATTGCATAATTGGTAATGGATCGCTATGCTCTAAATAAAAACAATTGTGATGAGAATCAATTTAATTTAACTACTGTATATTATGAGGTTTTCCACACAACAGCAGAACTATGTAGAAGAGGTAACTAAACCAAACAGAATCCGCAATTGATAATGTTTTAAAATGAACTAGGCTACTGTTTGTGTTCTGTGAGTAACATTGGTCTTGTTGGGTTAGTTATTGCACTGCACAATCTCCTCTCCCTGATAGGTTGTGACAATAACTGAGCATTCCATTTCTCCCTGCATGTGCTTTCATGCTGCCGATGGTTTTGAACATCATAAACATATGAAAGACTGAGAAGACCACAGACCCTGACATCTCTCCTCTACTTATCTAACCGTCAAACTTTGAGTAAACAAAACCCTAATTGACAAATAAAGCGAGTCGGATGCAGGAGACAGCGTGTTAGAAGCTACCTATACAGCAGTTGGTCTTCCATGGGGAGGCATCCTACCTGCATCCCAGTCTGATCTTGGCACTTTGAAGAACATCAAAGCTGGTCGTGGCCCCTGGGCCGTGGCAGTGCACACACACACACACAGACAGAGGAGAGCTGCTCTGCTCTGCACTGGCTTTTCTTCTCACTGCATGCTGCTGCCCACACACTACACCCCTCAGCTCAATAGAAACATGCACAGCTTCCTGGCATCTGACCCAAAACACAAACAAATACACACATAACACATGATAAGCTGAGATGCACACATAGACACATGCACGCTAGAGTTTCTGTTAGGAAAATGTGTCGCCGGACATTTGACCATCAGCATTTTTGCGTAACCTGATTAGGGCGCCCACCTATGGTGCTCAGAATATAAGAAATCCTATTTAGGTAATAGTAATTCATATTACCAGAACATGCCAGTTGAGGATGCAACGATGTGCGCTCCTTCTTATCGAATTCTGATGCGCACTTTGAAGATAATAGAATAACTGTCCAATGTTTACTTTTCCTCAGCCAACAAGATGAATGACGAACAAAAAAATCACTAGCCTAGGTCAAACTACTATCCCCCATAGTAGAAAAGTTTCCTTACTTTATTGGTCAGCTTGTCGAGAAAGAACTAGCCTATTCCAAACAGATTCTGGGACAGTTGTGGGACGATAGATCACAATTTCATACAAACTGTAGGCCATAAAACATTTTTAAAGCTGCAATATGTMACTTTTTGGGCGACCCGACCAGCGTCGTCCTGGTTAGGGGAGGATTTGGCTGGCCGGGATGTCCTTGTCCCATCGTGCTCTAGCGACTCCTTGTGGCGGGCCGCGCACATGCACGCTGACTTCAGTCGCCAGAGTTTCCTCTGACACATTGGTGCAACTGGCTTCTGGGTTAAGCGAGCAGTGTGTCAAGAAGCGGTGCGGCTTGGCCGGGCCATGTTACAGAGGACGCATGGCTCTCGAACTTCGCCTCTCCTGAGTCCGTACGGGAGTTGCAGCGATGGGACAAGACTGTAACTACCAATTGCATATCACGAAAAACGGGTAACGCCAGTACTCCCCGATGCTTCGTGTGATGGCTTCTGGATTCTGTAAGGAGTGACGCTGGAGAGGAGAAGCAGGTACGGGGAGTCAAACATTTAATCAGGAACGGACATAGAACACGACAGGAACAGCGTTAGCACACGGGAAAACAAGGACATATGACAAACAATCCGGAAGCAGGGAACAGAGCTAGGAAAGAGACAGATATAGGGCAGGAAATTACACAAGTAATTGAGTCCACGTGAGTCCAATGAGCGCTGAGGCGCGTGACGCGGAAAGGCAGGTGTGCGTACTGAAGGTGGCTTCAGTGAGTAATGTTGGGGAGTCTGGAGCTTGAGGGAGGAAGAGCGGGAGCAGGCGTGACAGCTGCTGGACAATGAAAGAAAGTTCATATAAAATAATTGCACCCACGGATATGGTCTGATTTTGTCTAAGCTACTTTGAACCAAGGAAGACATTCCTCATAATATGTAGCAAAATGTTCAGGTTTGCATACTGCCTTATGCAAATTAACCAACGCATGACCAGTCAAAGTATTTCCATCGACTGGTATTTCCATCAATAAATAGGTCAAAAAGCATTATTTCGCAATTCTATTTTTTCTTCTTCTCCTAGACAATTGGCCGGTGCCCTTTTAATTTATTGTCTTTCTGATTTTTTATCGGACAAAAGCCGGCTATTACCGGCTAATGGGAACCATGGTGCATGCATGCATAAAGCACGCACGCACACCCGCACAATGTAATCGATTAAATAACACACACAACACAAACACACCCACACATAGAGCCATTCAGTGGAGCCTCCATGCTAACATTCTGTAACCTCAGAGAGAGACATTGTCACTATCATTATCCTGTCCCCATGCTTCCAGTCTGTGTGTCAGTCACCAATTGGAACTGGCACTACATGAGGAAGGAAATTGTATCATTTCCCCCTTCGCAATCAACTGCTCAGTGACAATAGAACAACTTAATGCAGCCGAGAGGACGCCGGTTTGACAAATAAAAGCTCTGGGAACCAGGTCTTTGTTCCACTAAAAACCAACTTCCTCTCTACCACTGTGTTTTCCTGCTGATCTTAGTGGGTTTGAAACAGTCACTGGGCTGTGAGATAGACAAGTCAGTTAAGAACAAATTCTTATTTACAATGATGGCCAACTAAAAGGCCTCCTGCTGGGATGGGGGATGGGATTAAAATATATATATATAGGACAAAACACACATCACGACAAGAGAGACAGCACAACACTACATAAAGAGAGACCTAAGACAACAACATAGCATGGCAGCAACACATGACAACACAGCATGGTAGCAACACCACATGGTAGCAACACCACATGGCAGCAGCACAACATGGCAGCAGCACAACATGGTAGCAGCACAAAACATGGTACAAACATTATTGGGCACAGACAACAGCACAAAGGCAAGAAGGTAGAAACAACAATACATCACGCGAAGCAGACACAACTGTCAGTAAGAGTGTCCATGATTGAGTCTTTGAATTAAGAGATGGAGGTAAAACTGTCCCGTTTGAGAGTTTTTTGCAGCTCGTTCCAGTCGCTAGCTGCAGCAAACTGAAAAGAGGAGTGACCCAGGGATGTGTGAGCTTTGGGGACATTTAACAGAATGTGACTGGCAGAATAGGAGGATTTGTAGGATAAGGGCTGCAGTAGGTATCTCAGAGATAGGGGGAGATAGGCCTTAGAGGGTTTTATAAATAAGCATCAACCAGTGGGTCTTGCAACATGTATACAGAGATGACCAGTTTACAGAGGAGTATAGAGTGCAGTTATGTGTCCTATAAGGAGCATTTGTGGCAAGTCTGATGGCCGAATGGTAAAGCACATCTAGCCGCTTGAGAGCCCCTTTACCTGCCGATCTATAAATTATGTCTTGGTAATCTAGCATGGGTAGGATGGTCATCTTAATCAGGGTTAGTTTGGCAGCTGAGGTGAAAGAGGAGCGATTACGACAGAGGAAACCAATTCTAGATTTAACCTTAGCCTGCAGTTTTGATATGTGCTGAGAGAAGGACAGTGTACCATCTAGCCATACTCCCAAGTACTTGTATGAGGTGACTACCTCAAGCTCTAAACCATCAGAGGTAGTAATCAAAGAAGTGAGGAGAGGGGAATTCTTCTTACCAAACAGCATGAACTTTGTTTGGAGGTGTTCAGAACAAGGTAAAGGGCAGAGAAAGCTTGTTGGACGCTAAGAAAGCTTTGTTGTAGAGGCTTTAACACAAAAGCCGGGGAGGGACCAGCTGAGTATAAGACTGTATCATCTGCATATAAATGGATGAGAGAGCTTCCTACTGCCTGAGCTATGTTGTTGATGTAAATTGAGAAAAGTGTGGGGCCTAGGATCGAGCCTTGGGGTACTCCCTTGGTGACTGGCAGTGGCTGAGACAGCAAATGTTCTGACTATATACACTGCACTCTTTGAGAGAGGTAGTTAGCAAACCAGGCCAAAGACCCCTCATAGACACCAATACTCCTTAGCCAGCCCACAAGAATGGAATGGTCTACCGTATCAAAAGCTTTGGCCAAGTCAATAAAAATAGCAGCACACCATTGCTTAGATTCAAGGGCAATGGTGACATAATATAGGACCTTTAAGGTTGCAGTGACACATCCATAACCTGAGCGAAAACCAGATTGCATACCAGAGAGAATACTATAGACATCAAGAATGCCAGTAGGTTGATTATTGACAAGTTTGTCCAACACTTTTGATAAACAGGGCAAAATAGAAATTGGCCTATAACAGTTAGTTATAACAGTTAGGATCAGCTTCATCTCCCCCTTTAAATAAAGGATGAACCGTGGCTGCCTTCCAAGCAATGGGAACCTCCCCAGAGAGGAGAAACATGTCTGGCAGAATGAGTGAAGGAGGCATTATTGCGAAATAGGAAACCGATTCTAGATTTAATTTTGGATTGGAGATACTTAATGTGAGTCTGGAAGGAGAGTTAACAGTCTAACCAGACATCTAGGTATTTGTAGTTGTCCACATATTCTAAGCAATCAGTTGAAGAGCATGCACTAAGTTTTACTAGCATTTAAAAGCAGTTGGAGGCCATGGAAGGAGTGTTGTATGGCATAGAATCTCGTTTGGAGGTTAGTTAGCACAGTAAGGGCCAGATGTACACAGAATGGTGTCGTCTGCGTAGAGGTGGATCAGAGAATCACCAGCAGCAAGACCGACATCATTGATATATACAGAGAAAAGAGTCGGCCCAAGAATTGAACCCTGTGGCACCCCCATAGAGACTGCCAGAGGTCCGGACATTAGGCCCTCCGATTTGACACACTGAACTCTGTCTGAGAAGTAGTTGGTGAACCAGGTGAGGCAGTCATTTGAGAAACCAAGGCTATTGAGTCTGTCGATAAGAATGCGGTTATTGACAGAGTTGAAAGCCTTGGCCAGGTCAATGAAGACGGCTGCACAGTTCTGTCTTTTATCGATGGCGGTTATGATATCGTTTAAGACTTTGAGCGTGGCTGAGGTGCACCCATGACCAGCTCGGAAACCAGATTGCATAGCGGAGAAGGTACGGTGGGATTCGAAATGGTCGGTGATCTGTTTTTAACTTGGCTTTCGAAGATTTTAGAAAGGCAGGGTGGGATGGTTATAGGTCTGTAACACTTTGGATCTAGAGTGGCGGCAACTTTCCAATCTTTGGGGATCTCAGAAGATACGAAAGAGAGGTTAAATAGCCTAGTAATAGGGGTTGCAACAATTCTGGCGGATAATTTTAGAAAGAGAGGGTCCAGATTGTCTAGCCCAGCTGATTTGTAGGAATCTATGTTCGACCCCATCTCGTTGATCCCGTATTATCGTTCGCACTCTCATGAATTCCACTCGCGCTTTCGCCATCGCGCAGCGGCGTACCACCGTACGTCGATCTCGTGTGCGTTTCTCCGGGGCGTTGAGTACCCTAGCCTCAGCTGATCTCGTGGGATCGATTTTGCACCTCTTTCAGAACATCAGCTGTCTGGATTTGGGTGAAGGAGAAGCGGGGAGGGGGGAGGGGGGGGGGCTTGGGCAAGTTGCTGCAGGGGGTGCTGAGATGTTGGCCGGGGTAGGGGTAGCTAGGTGGAAAGCATGGCCAGCCATAGAAAAATGCTTATTGAAATGATTGATTATCGTAGATTTATCGGTGGGAACAATGTTTCCTATCCTCAGTGTAGTGGGGAGCTGGGAAGAGGTGCTCTTATTCTCCATGGACTTTACAGTGTCCCAAAACTGTTGGGAATTAGTAAGACAGGATGCACATTTCTGTTTGAAAAAGCTAGCCTTTGCTTTACTAACTGCCTGTGTATATTGGTTCCTAACTTCCTGAAAAGTTGCATATCGCGGGGGCTATTCGATGCTAATGCAGAACGCCACAGGATGTTTTTTGCTGGTCAAGGGCAGTCAAGTCTGGGGTGAACCAAGGGCTATATCTGTTTTTAGTTCTACCTTTTTGAATAGGGCATGCTTATTTAAGATGGTGAGGAAAGCACTTTTAAAGAGCAACCAGGCATCCTCTACTGACGGGATGAGGTCAATATCCTTCCAGGACACCCAGGCCAGGTCGATTAGAAAAGCCTCCTCGCTGAAGTGTTTTATGGAGTGTTTGACGAGTGATGAGGGGTGGTCGTTTGACCACGGACCCATTACGCGCGCAGGCAATGAGGCAGGATTGCTGAGATCCTGGTTGAAGACAGCAGAGGTGTATTAATGTATTTTTTTAAATTTTACCTTTATTTAACTAGGCAAGTCAGTTAAGAACAAATTCTTATTTTCAATGAACGGCCTAGGTTAACTGCCTGTTCAGGGGCAGAACGACAGCTTTGTACCTTGTCAGCTCGGGGATTTGAATTGCAACCTTTTCGGTTACTAGTCCAACGCTCTAACCACTAGGCTACCCTGCCGCCCATTTAGAGGCAAGTTGGTCAGGATTATATCTTAAGAGGGTGCCCATGGTTACGGAATTAGGGTTGTACCTGGTAGGTTCCTTGATAATTTGTGTGAGATTGAGGGCATCTAGCTTAGAATGTACCGATGGCCGCGGTGTTAAGCATGTCCTAGTTTAGGTCACCTAACAGTACGAACTCTGAAGATAGATGGGGGGGCAATCAATTCACATATGGTATCCAGGGCAAAGAAGGGGGTCTATAACAAGCAGCAATGGTGAGAGACTTGTTTCTGGAAAGGTGGATTTTTAAAGGTAGAAGCTCGAATTGTTTGGGCACAGACCTGGATAGTAAGACAGAACTCTGCAGGCTATATCTGCAGTAGATTGCAACTGCGTCCCCTTTGGCAGTTCTATCTTGTTGGAAAATGTAATAGTTAGGGATGGAAATTTGGCGGAGTGTGCTAAAGCAGGAAATAAAACAAACTTAGGGAGGAGGCTTCCAATGTTAACATGTATGAAACCAAGGTTTTTACGGTTACTGAAGTCAAGAAATTAGAGAGCCTGGGGAATGGGAGTGGTGCTGGGGGCCGCAGGGACCACATGTGTGGGGGAGCTTACGGCATATTGAGCAGGGCTGGAGGCTCTACAGGGAAATAAGACAATACTCACTAACCAAAACAGCAATAGACAAGGCATATTGACATTAGGGAGAGGCATGTGTAGCCGAGTGATCATAGGGTCCAGTGAGTAGCTAGGCGAGCTGGAGATACGGCAATTCAGACAGCTAGTGGGCCGGGGCTAGCAGGCTAGCAGATGGGCCTCCGGGGGAAGTCGCAATAGAAGAGCCTGTTGAAAACGCCTAGGACGGTTACGTCGGCAGACCAGTCGTGATGGATCGGCGGGGCTCCGTGTCAGCAGTAAAAGGGTCCAGGCCAATTGGCAAAAGAGGTATTGTAGCCCAAGAATTGGCTGATGGACTTCTTCGGCTAGCTGGGAGATGGACCTAGCTCTAGGCTAGCTCCAGGCTAACTGGTGCTTGCTTCGGGACAGAGACATTAGCCAGGAGTAGCCACTCAGATAGCAGCTAGCTAGCTGCGATGATCCGGTGTAAAGGTTCAGAGGTTGCGTTTGGAATCTGGACATGTGGTAGAGAAAAAGCAGTCCGATATGCTCTGGGTTGATATCGCGCTGTGCAGACTGGCAGGAATTGACCGGGCTAAGGCTGGCTGATGTCCGAGTTAACGGTGATGACCGCTAGCAGGGGCTAACTGACTTCTAGCTAGTAGCTAGTTAGCGGACTAGCTTCTGATGGGGGTTCCGGTTCTAAAGTATAAAAAATAGCAGATCCGTACCACATTGGGTGAGGCGGGTTGCAGGAGAGTACGTTCAGTCCGTAGATGGAAATTGAGATTAAAAATATACAAAATATATATGAAGAAAACTATATATACATGGGACGGGACAAGACAAAACAGATGTCCGACTGCTACGCCATCTTGGAAAATATATCAAGGAGAGTAGGCTTTTCTGGGTGTTTGGAGTTATACCTTGTGGGATTGGTAATAATCTGAGAAATATTTAGGGACTCCCATTGGTTTAGGACTTGGCAAGGTGGTTTAAGCATGTTCCAGTTTAGGTAACATAGCAGGACAAATTCAAACTTAGTGTAAGGTGCCAGGAGAGAGCTTATGGCATTTAGGGTAAAGGCCAGAGCTGATGGTGGACGATAACACACAGAAAGAGTCAACAAAGAGCTATTTGAAAGTCTAATGCTTAAAACCAGCAAATCAAATTGTTTGGGGTATCATCGGATGGGGCCACAGTGTCTCCTGACCCCTCCTGTCTCAGCCTCCAGTATTTATGTTGCAGTAGTTTATGTGTCGGGGGGCTAGGGTCAGTCTGTTATATCTGGAKTACTTCTCCTGTCTTATCCGGTGTCCTGTGTGAATTTAAGTATGCTCTCTCTAATTCTCTCTTTCTTTCTTTCTCTCCCTCGGAGGACCTGAGCTCCAGGACCATGCCTCAGGACTACCCGGCATGATGACTCCTTGCTGTCCCCAGTCCACCTGGCCGTGCTGCTGCTCCAGTTTCAACCGTTCTGCCTGCGGCTATGGAACCCTGACCTGTTCACCGGATGTGCTGCTACCTGTCCCAGACCTGCTGTTTTYAACTCTCTAGAGACAGCAGGAGCGGTAGAGATACTCTCAATGATCGGCTATGAAAAGCCAACTGACATTTACTCCTGAGGTGCTGACTTGTTGCACCCTCGACAACTACTGCCATTATTATTATTTGAACATCTTGGCCATGTTCTGTTATAATCTCCACCCGGCACAGCCAGAAGAGGACTGGCCACCCCTCATAGCCTGGTTCCTCTCTAGGTTTCTTCCTAAGTTTTGGCCTTTCTAGGGAGTTTTTCCTAGCCACCGTGCTTCTACACCTGCATTGCTTGCTGTTTGGGGTTTTAGGCTGGGTTTCTGTACAGCACTTTGAGATATCAGCTGATGTACGAAGGGCTATATAAATACATTTGATTTGATTTGGGGACAGACTTGGTGGAGACAACCGAGCACTGAAGGTGTTCGTTGGTAAAGATTGCCACTCCACTACCTTTGGAAGATCTGTCTTGCCAAAAAAGGTTATAACCAGTAAGGGTAACATCAGTGTTCAAAACACTCTTTCTTAACCACGTCTCAGTAATGACCAACACATTTGGATTGGAGCTATGAACCCACACTTTCAATTGATCAATTCAATTGATAATTTCCTTGAAAATGAAGCCGACGGATAGGGTGCTTCAAGCTCTTTGGAAACTTTGCAGTATTTTTATATGTTATTTCTTACATTATTAGCCCAGGAAATGTTTTGTGTTATTACATACAGCCAGGAATAACTTTTGGATATCAGATCAGCGGTAACTCACCAGCATTACCACCAGGAATACGACTTTCCCAACCGGTTCCTTTGTTCATACCCCCCAGGGCAATTGAACTGATCCCAGAGGCTGTTCCAAAACACCGCCGGTGGAAAAGAGGTACTCGGAGCGGACTTTTAGTCCGATACAGGAAGCGCGCACACCACCCACCAAGTATATTACTCGCTAATGTTCAGTCTCTGGATAATAAAGTTGACGAGCTCAGGGCAAGGATTTTATTCCAGAGAGACATCAGGTAATGTAACATACTCTGTTTCACGGAAACATGGCTCTCTCGGGATATACTGTCTGAGTCCAGTTGGGTTCCCAGTTCATCGCGCAGACAGGAATAAATATCTCTCTGGGAAGAAGAAGGGTTGGGGTGTATGTTTCATGATTAACTACTCATGGTGTGATTGTGATAACATACAGGAACTCAAGTCCTTTTGTTTACCCGACCTAGAATACCTCACAATCAAATGCTGACCGTRTTACCTCCCAAGAGAATTCTCTTCGGTTATAGTCACAGCCGTGTATATTCCCCCTCAAGCCGATACCACGACGGCCCTCAATGAACTTCACCGGACTTGCAAACTGGAAATCACATATCCTGAGGATGCTTTTATTTAGCTGGGGATTTTAACAAAGCAAATTTAAGGAAAACATCATTGAAGTTCTATCATAACATTGACTGTAGTACCCGCGCTTTCAGGCTTTTATTTTGAAAAATGAGCGAGAACGATCACATTGCGTAAGTGGGTAGGTGGGGGCTCTCAGAGTGAGTTGTGCGCAACAGAGAAAGGCGGCCATTGTTACTCCCGGTCCTATTGAAAAACCAACACTCCCGGTTGATATATTATTGAATAGATATTTGAAAAACAACCTGAGGATTGATTATAAAAAACGTTTGACATGTTTCTGTGGACATTATGGATATTATCTGGAATTTTTGTCTGCGTTGTCGTGACCGCTTTTTCCTGTGGATTTCTGAGCATAACGCGCCAAACGCCGAAAACGGAGATATTTGGGATATAAAAATATCTTTATGGAACAAAAGGAAACATTTGTTGTCTAACTGGGAGTCTCTTGATGAAAACATCCGAAGATCATCAAAGGTAAACGATTAATTTGATTGCTTTTCTGATTTTCGTGACCAAGTACTGATGCTAAGTGTACTTAATGTTTTGTCGAGCGATTGTATATTTACACAAACGCTTGTATGCTTTCGCTGTAAAGCATGATTTCAAAATCTGAGACGACAGGTGGGATTAACAAAAGGCTAAGCTGTGTTTTGCAATATTGCACTTGTGATTCATGAATATGAATATTTTCTAGTAATTATTATTTGACTGTGGCGCTATGCTATTCAGCGTTACTGATGACAATTATCCGGAACCGGGATGGGTGTTTCAGAAATGTTAAAGTGACCAGTGATTTCAAGTGTATGTATATAGTGTACGGGCAGCAGCTCTAACGTGCTAGTGATGGCTATTAACAGTCTGATGGCCTTGAGATAGAAGCTGTTTTTCAGTCTCTCGTCCCAGCTTTGATGCACCTGTACTGACCTCACCTTCAGGAATGATTCGGGGTGAACAGGCAGTGGCTCGGAATGGTTATTTGTCCTTTGGCCTTTCTGTGACATCGGTGCTGTAGGTGTTCTGGAGGGCAGGTAGTTTGCCCCTGGTGATGCGTTGGGCAGACCGCACCAGCCTCTGGAGAGCCCTGCGGTTGCAGGCAGTGTAGTTGCCGTACCAGGCGGTGATACAGCCCGACAGGATGCTTTCAATTGTGCATCTATAAAAGTTTGTGAGGTTTTAGTTGCAAGCCAAATTTCTTCAGCCTCCTGAGGTTGAAGAGGCGCTGTTGCGCCTTCTTTCACCACACTCTCTGTGTGGGTGGACCATTTGAGTTTGTCAGTGATGTGTACGCCGAGTAACTTGAAGCTTTCCACCTTCTACACTGTGGCCCGTCGATGTGGATAGGGGGGTGCTCCCTCTGCTGTTTCCTAAAGTCCACAATCAGCTCCTTTGTTTTGTTGACGTTGGGTGAGAGGTTGTTTTCCTGGCACCACACTCCCAGGGCCCTCACCTCCTCCCTGTAGGCTGTCTCGTCATTGTTGGTAATCAGGACTAGTACGTTTGTATTCTGAAAACTTGATGTTTGAGTTGGAGGGGTGCGTGGCCACGCAGTCATAGGTGAACAGGGGGGGGAACTGAGCACACATCCTTGTGGGGCCCCAGTGTTGAGGATCAGAAAAAACGGAGGTGTTGTTTCCTACTTCAACACTGGGGGGCGCCGTCAGGAAGTCCAGGACCCAGTTGCACAAGGCGGGTTCAGACCCAGGACCTCGCGCTTAATGATGAGCTTGGAGGGTACTTTGGTGTTGAATGCTGAGCTATAGTCAATGAACAGCATTCTTCCATAAGGTATTCCTCTTGTCCAGATGGGATAGGGCAGTGAGCAGTGTGATGGCGATTGCATCGTCTGGGGTCTATTGGGCGGTATGCAGAGAGGTTATATGATCCTTGACTAGTCCTCAAAGCACCCACTTCTTGATGACAGAAGTGAGTGCTACAGGGCAATAGTCAATGAGTCCGTTACCTTTGCTTTTTGGGTACAGAAAATGGTGCCATCTTGAAGCATGTGTTGACAACAGACTGGGATAGGGAGAGATATGAATATGTCCGTAAACACTCCAGCCAGCTGGTCTTGTGCATGCTCTGAGGACGTGGCTAGGATGACGTCTGGGCTGCAGCCTTACAAATTTAACTACGCTTAAATGTCTTATGTCAGCAAGGATAAGAGGAAGCCCAGTCCTTGATAGCGGGCCGCGTCGTGGCACTGTGTATCCTCAAAGCGGGCGAAGAAGGTGTTTAGCTTGTCCGGAAGCAGACGTCGGTGTCCGCACATGGCTGGTTTTTCCTGTAGTCCGTGATAGTCCTGTGGACCCATGTCACATGCGTCTCTCTCATGTGCCGTTTGAATTGCGACTCCACTTTGTCTCCATACTGACGTTTTGCCTGTTTGTTTGCCTTATGGACAGAATAACTGCACTGACACCTTGCCATGGTTATAATTCCGGCGCCGAAAAAGAGATGGCCGCCTCGCTTTCGCGTTCCTTGGAAAAATATGCAGTATTTTGTTTTTTTTTATGTGTTATTTCTACTCGGTACCCCAGGTAATCTAAGTTTCATTACATACAGTCGGGAGGAACTACTGAATATACGATAACGTCACCTCATCATCGTTCCTACCAGGAATATGACTTTCCCGAACGGATCCAGTGTTTGCCTTCCACCCAATACAATGGATCTGATCCCAGCCGGCCACCTGTGCGACGCGTAAAAGGGGCAACGAGCGGTCTCCTGGTCAGGCTTCGGAGACGGGCACATCGCACTCACTCCCTCAGCATACTACTGCCAATGTCCACTCTTGACAATAAGGTTGATGAAATCCAGCCAGGGTTAGCATTTTCCCAGAGAGACATCAGGATTGCAAACGTGCTCTGCTTAACGGAAACATGGCTTACTCAGAGACGCTACGGAGTCGGTGCAGCAGCCTGGTTTCTTTTCATTGCATCGCCCGAACAGAAACATAACCATCTTTCTGGTAAGAAGAGGGGCGGGGGGGTATGCCTATGATTAACTGGAGACGGGTGTGAATCATCATAACACCACAGGAACTCAAGTCATTCTCGTCACCTGTATCTAAACCTCACAATCAAATGTGACACGCTATTATTACCAAGGGAATTTCCTCTTGAATCATAATCACGAGCCGTGTATACCCTTCCCCAAGCGCCCAAAGACAGACACCTCGATGGCCTGAACGCAACTTTTATCTGACTCTTGTAAACTTCCCGAAACCACATCCACACCTGAGGTCCCGCACTTATCGGTAGCTAGCGGGGACTTTAACAAGGCTAAATCTAAAAACCACTAACCTCCCTAAATTCTATCAGATATAAACCATCGATTGTGCTACCAGGCGCGCTTGTGCTGAAAAACCCTGGATCATTGGTATACAACGCTCAATTTCCGCATCGCATAATAAGGCCTCCCTCCTCGCCCCCCCTTGTTCGGAAAGCTGACCCCGAGCGACTCTCCATTTTTGTTGATGTCCCCCCAGCCTGAATAACAAAAACAGAAACTAAAAAACACAAGCTTCCTCCGCAGCTCACAGGTCTGCCTGGTGTCAACGCTGGTCCGGAGCTGACGACCACGAATCTCCTGTGGGGCTCTGGAAAAATGCCACGCTTCAAAAAAGAGAGGAGACTTGCTTCGATAATCCACACAAATTGTGGAATGTCGGATTGGAAATATAATGTTTTTTTTTGCCCCGCGCAATGTGTGTGGGGCGTCACAACAAGTATTAGAATATAGTGCGTGATT
>NC_036860.1:43162904-43194977 GCF_002910315.2 Salvelinus sp. IW2-2015 | reverse complement strand
AGCTCAGGTCCTCCGAGGGAGAGAAAGAAAGAAAGAGAGAATTAGAGAGAGCATACTTAAATTCACACAGGACACCGGATAAGACAGGAGAAGTAMTCCAGATATAACAGACTGACCCTAGCCCCCCGACACATAAACTACTGCAACATAAATACTGGAGGCTGAGACAGGAGGGGTCAGGAGACACTGTGGCCCCATCCGATGATACCCCAAACAATTTGATTTGCTGGTTTTAAGCATTAGACTTTCAAATAGCTCTTTGTTGACTCTTTCTGTGTGTTATCGTCCACCATCAGCTCTGGCCTTTACCCTAAATGCCATAAGCTCTCTCCTGGCACCTTACACTAAGTTTGAATTTGTCCTGCTATGTTACCTAAACTGGAACATGCTTAAACCACCTTGCCAAGTCCTAAACCAATGGGAGTCCCTAAATATTTCTCAGATTATTACCAATCCCACAAGGTATAACTCCAAACACCCAGAAAAGCCTACTCTCCTTGATATATTTTCCAAGATGGCGTAGCAGTCGGACATCTGTTTTGTCTTGTCCCGTCCCATGTATATATAGTTTTCTTCATATATATTTTGTATATTTTTAATCTCAATTTCCATCTACGGACTGAACGTACTCTCCTGCAACCCGCCTCACCCAATGTGGTACGGATCTGCTATTTTTTATACTTTAGAACCGGAACCCCCATCAGAAGCTAGTCCGCTAACTAGCTACTAGCTAGAAGTCAGTTAGCCCCTGCTAGCGGTCATCACCGTTAACTCGGACATCAGCCAGCCTTAGCCCGGTCAATTCCTGCCAGTCTGCACAGCGCGATATCAACCCAGAGCATATCGGACTGCTTTTTCTCTACCACATGTCCAGATTCCAAACGCAACCTCTGAACCTTTACACCGGATCATCGCAGCTAGCTAGCTGCTATCTGAGTGGCTACTCCTGGCTAATGTCTCTGTCCCGAAGCAAGCACCAGTTAGCCTGGAGCTAGCCTAGAGCTAGGTCCATCTCCCAGCTAG
Organism: Salvelinus sp. IW2-2015; assembly: GCF_002910315.2. Classification (NCBI taxonomy): domain Eukaryota; kingdom Metazoa; phylum Chordata; class Actinopteri; order Salmoniformes; family Salmonidae; genus Salvelinus; species Salvelinus sp. IW2-2015. Next base: position 43,193,954 of record NC_036860.1, on the reverse strand, counting down.
CCGAAGAAGTCCATCAGCCAATTCTTGGGCTACAATACCTCTTTTGCCAATTGGCCTGGACCCTTTTACTGCTGACACGGAGCCCCGCCGATCCATCACGACTGGTCTGCCGACGTAACCGTCCTAGGCGTTTTCAACAGGCTCTTCTATTGCGACTTCCCCCGGAGGCCCATCTGCTAGCCTGCTAGCCCCGGCCCACTAGCTGTCTGAATTGCCGTATCTCCAGCTCGCCTAGCTACTCACTGGACCCTATGATCACTCGGCTACACATGCCTCTCCCTAATGTCAATATGCCTTGTCTATTGCTGTTTTGGTTAGTGAGTATTGTCTTATTTCCCTGTAGAGCCTCCAGCCCTGCTCAATATGCCGTAAGCTCCCCCACACATGTGGTCCCTGCGGCCCCCAGCACCACTCCCATTCCCCAGGCTCTCTAATTTCTTGACTTCAGTAACCGTAAAAACCTTGGTTTCATACATGTTAACATTGGAAGCCTCCTCCCTAAGTTTGTTTTATTTCCTGCTTTAGCACACTCCGCCAAATTTCCATCCCTAACTATTACATTTTCCAACAAGATAGAACTGCCAAAGGGGACGCAGTTGCAATCTACTGCAGATATAGCCTGCAGAGTTCTGTCTTACTATCCAGGTCTGTGCCCAAACAATTCGAGCTTCTACCTTTAAAAATCCACCTTTCCAGAAACAAGTCTCTCACCATTGCTGCTTGTTATAGACCCCCTTCTTTGCCCTGGATACCATATGTGAATTGATTGCCCCCCATCTATCTTCAGAGTTCGTACTGTTAGGTGACCTAAACTAGGACATGCTTAACACCGCGGCCATCCTACATTCTAAGCTAGATGCCCTCAATCTCACACAAATTATCAAGGAACCTACCAGGTACAACCCTAATTCCGTAACCATGGGCACCCTCTTAGATATCATCCTGACCAACTTGCCCTCTAAATGTTGTTTCTGTGGACATTATGGATATTATCTGGAATTTTTGTCTGCGTTGTCGTGACCGCTTTTTCCTGTGGATTTCTGAGCATAACGCGCCAAACGAACGGAGATATTTGGATATAAAAATATCTTTATGGAACAAAAGGAACATTTGTTGTCTAACTGGGAGTCTCTTGAGTGAAAACATCCGAAGATCATCAAAGGTAAACGATTAATTTGATTGCTTTTCTGATTTTCGTGACCAAGTTACCTGATGCTAAGTGTACTTAATGTTTTGTCGAGCGATTGATAATTTACACAAACGCTTGTATTGCTTTCGCTGTAAAGCATGATTTCAAAATCTGAGACGACAGGTGGATTAACAAAAGGCTAAGCTGTGTTTTGCAATATTGCACTTGTGATTTCATGAATATGAATATTTTCTAGTAATATTATTTGACTGTGGCGCTATGCTATTCAGCGTTACTGATGACAATTATCCCGGAACCGGGATGGGTGGTTCAGAAATGTTAAAGTGACCAGTGATTTCAAGTGTATGTATATAGTGTACGGCAGCAGCCTCTAACGTGCTAGTGATGGCTATTTAACAGTCTGATGGCCTTGAGATAGAAGCTGTTTTTCAGTCTCTCGTCCCAGCTTTGATGCACCTGTACTGACCTCACCTTCAGGATGATATCGGGGTGAACAGGCAGTGGCTCGGATGGTTATTGTCCTTTGGCCTTTCTGTGACATCGGGTGCTGTAGGTGTTCTGGAGGGCAGGTAGTTTGCCCCTGGTGATGCGTTGGGCAGACCGCACCAGCCTCTGGAGAGCCCTGCGGTTGCAGGCAGTGTAGTTGCCGTACCAGGCGGTGATACAGCCCGACAGGATGCTTTCAATTGTGCATCTATAAAAGTTTGTGAGGGTTTTAGGTGCCAAGCCAAATTTCTTCAGCCTCCTGAGGTTGAAGAGGCGCTGTTGCGCCTTCTTCACCACACTCTCTGTGTGGGTGGACCATTTGAGTTTGTCAGTGATGTGTACGCCGAGTAACTTGAAGCTTTCCACCTTCTACACTGTGGCCCGTCGATGTGGATAGGGGGGTGCTCCCTCTGCTGTTTCCTAAAGTCCACAATCAGCTCCTTTGTTTTGTTGACGTTGGGTGAGAGGTTGTTTTCCTGGCACCACACTCCCAGGGCCCTCACCTCCTCCCTGTAGGCTGTCTCGTCATTGTTGGTAATCAGGACTAGTACTGTTGTATTCTGAAAACTTGATGTTTGAGTTGGAGGGGTGCGTGGCCACGCAGTCATAGGTGAACAGGGGGGGGAACTGAGCACACATCCTTGTGGGGCCCCAGTGTTGAGGATCAGAAAAACGGAGGTGTTGTTTCCTACCTTCAACACTGGGGGGCGGCCCGTCAGGAAGTCCAGGACCCAGTTGCACAAGGCGGGGTTCAGACCCAGGACCTCGCGCTTAATGATGAGCTTGGAGGGTACTTTGGTGTTGAATGCTGAGCTATAGTCAATGAACAGCATTCTTCCATAGGTATTCCTCTTGTCCAGATGGGATAGGGCAGTGAGCAGTGTGATGGCGATTGCATCGTCTGTGGGTCTATTGGGGCGGTATGCAGAGAGGTTATATGATCCTTGACTAGTCTCTCAAAGCACTTCTTGATGACAGAAGTGAGTGCTACAGGGCAATAGTCAATGAGTCCAGTTACCTTTGCTTTTTGGGTACAGGAACAATGGTGGCCATCTTGAAGCATGTGTTGACAACAGACTGGGATAGGGAGAGATTGAATATGTCCGTAAACACTCCAGCCAGCTGGTCTGTGCATGCTCTGAGGACGTGGCTAGGGATGACGTCTGGGCTGGCAGCCTTGCAAATGTTAACACGCTTAAATGTCTTATGTCAGCCAAGGATAAGGAGAGCCCACAGTCCTTGATAGCGGGCCGCGTCGGTGGCACTGTGTTATCCTCAAAGCGGGCGAAGAAGGTGTTTAGCTTGTCCGGAAGCAAGACGTCGGTGTCCGCGACATGGCTGGTTTTCCCTTTGTAGTCCGTGATAGTCTGTGGACCCTGTCACATGCGTCTCTTCTCTGTGCCGTTGAATTGCGACTCCACTTTGTCTCCATACTGACGTTTTGCCTGTTTGTTTGCCTTATGGACAGAATAACTGCACTGACACCTTGCCATGGTTATAACTTCCGGCGCCGAAAAAGAGATGGCCGCCTCGCTTCGCGTTCCTTGGAAAATATGCAGTATTTTGTTTTTTTATGTGTTATTTCTTACATCGGTACCCCAGGTAATCTTAAGTTTCATTACATACAGCGGGAGGAACTACTGAATATAGCATTAACGTCAATCATCATCGTTCCTACCAGGAATATGACTTTCCCGAAACGAGTCCAGTGTTTTGCCTTCCACCAATACAATGGATCTGATCCCAGCCGGCCACCCTGTGCGACGCCGTAAAGGGCAACGGAGCGGTCTCCTGGTCAGGCTTCGAGACGGGCACATCGCACTCCACTCCCTACATACTACTCCGCAATGTCCAGTCTCTTGAAAATAAGGTTGAGTAAATCCGAGCACGGGTAGCATTCCAGAGAGCATCAGGGATTGCAACGTGCTCTGCTTCACAGAAACATGGCTAACTCAAGAGACGCTAACGGAGTCGGCAGCCAGCTGGTTTCTTCATGCATCGCGCCGACAGAAACAAACATCTTTCTGGTAAGAAGAGGGCGGGGGGGTATGCCTTATGATTAACGAGACGTGGTGTGATCATCATAACAACACACAGGAACTCAAGTCATTCTGTCACCTGATCTAGAACTCCTCACAATCAAATGTCGACCGCATTATCTACCAAGGAATTCTCTTCGATCATAATCACAGCCGTATATATTCCCCCCCAAGCAGACACATCGATGGCCCTGAACGAACTTATCTGACTCTTGTAAACTGGAAACCACACACCCTGAGGCTGCATTCATCGTAGCTGGGATTTTAACAAGGCTAATCTAAAAACAAAACTCCCTAAATCTATCAGCATATCGATTGTGCTACCAGGGCTGGAAAAACCCTGGATCAGTTGTTATACTAATTTCCGCGACGCTATAAGGCCCTCCCCCGCCCCCTTTCGAAAAGCTGACCACGACTCCATTTTGTTGATTCCAGCCTACAAACAGAAACTAAAACAAAAGCTCCCGCGCTCAGGTCTGTTCAACGCTGGTCCGACCAATCTGAATCCACGCTTCAAGACTGCTTCGATCACAGCGGATTGAATATGTTCCGCATTGCGTCCAACAACAAATTGACGAATATGCTGATTCGTGAGCGAGTTCATTAGAAGTGCATTGACGATGTCGTACCCACAGCAACGATTAAAACATTCCCAAACCAGAAACCGTGGATTGACGGCAGCATTCGCGTGAAACTGAAAGCGCGAACCACTGCTTTTACCAGGGCAAGGTGACCGGAAGCATGACCGAATACAAACAGTGTAGCTATTCTCTCCGCAAGGCAATCAAACAGGCTAAGTCCCAGTACAGAGACAAAATCGAGTCGCAATTCAACAGCTCAGACACAAGAGGTATGTGGCAGGGTCTACAGTCAATCACGGATTCAAAAAAGAAAACCAGCCCCGTCGCGCGACCAGGATGTCTTGCTCCCAGACAGGCTAAACAACTTTTTGCCCGCTTTGAGGACAATACAGTGCCACTGACACGGCCCCCTACCAAAACCTGCGGGCTCTCCTTCACTGCAGCCGAGGTGAGTAAAACATTTAAACGTGTTAACCTCGCAAGGCTGCAGCCCAGACGGCATCCCAGCCGCGTCCTCAGAGCATGCGCAGACCAGCTGGCTGGTGTGTTTACGACATATTCAATCAATCCTTATCCAGTCTGCTGTTCCCACATGCTTCAAGAGGGCCACCATTGTTCCTGTTCCCAAGAAAGCTAAGGTAACTGAGCTAAACGACTACCGCCCCGTAGCACTAACTTCCGCATCATGAAGTGCCTTGAGAGACTAGTCAAGGACCATATCACCTCCACCCTACGGACACCCTAGACCCACTCCAATTTGCTTACCGACCCAATAGGTCCACAGACGACGCAATGCGCAACCACACTGCACACTGCCCTAACCCATCTGGACAAGAGGAATACCCATGGGAAGTGCTGTTCATCGATTACAGCTCAGCATTTAACACCATAGTACCCTCCAAACTCGCATCAAGCTCGAGACCTGGTCTCGACCCGCCCTGTGCAACTGGGTCCTGGACTTCCTGACGGGCCGCCCCCAGGTGGTGAGGGTAGGTAAACAACATCTCCACCGCCGCTGATCCTCACACTGGGGCCCCACAAGGGTGCGTTCTGAGCCCTCTCCTACCCCTGTTCACCCACGACTGCGTGGCCATGCACGCCTCCAACTCAATCATCAAGTTTGCGGATGACACTACAGTGGTAGGCTTGATTACCAACAACGACGAGACGGCCTACAGGGAGGAGGTGAGGGCCCTCGGAGGTGGTGTCAGGAAAATAACCTCACACTCAACGTCAACAAAACAAAGGAGATGATTGGACTTCAGGAAACAGCAGAGGGAGCACCCCCCTATCCACATCGACGGGTCAGTAGTGGAGAAGGTGGAAAGTTTTAAGTTCCTCGGTGTACACACATCACGGACAAACTGAATTGGTCCACCCACACAGACAGCGTTGTGAAGAAGGCGCAGCAGCGCCTCTTCAACCTCAGGAGGCTGAAGAAATTCGGCTTGTCACCAAAAGCACTCACAAACTTCTACAGATGCACAATCGAGAGCATCCTGTCGGGCTGTATCACCGCCTGGTACGGCAACTGCTCCGCCCACAACCGTAAGGCTCTCCAGAGGGTAGTGAGGTCTGCAGAACGCATCACCGGGGGCAAACTACCTGCCCTCCAGGACACCTACACCACCCGATGTCACAGGAAGGCCATAAATCATCAGGACAACAACCACCAAGCCACTGCCTGTTCACCCCGCTATCATCCAGAAGGCGGAGTCAGTACAGGTGCATCAAAGCAGGGACCGAGAGACTGAAAAACAGCTTCTATCTCAAGGCCATCAGACTGTTAAACAGCCACCACTAACATTTAGCGGCCGCTGCCAACATACTGACTCAACTCCAGCCACTTTAAAAATGGGAATTGATGGAAATTATAAAAAATGTACCACTAGCCACTTTAAACAATGCCACTTAATATAATGTTTACATACCCTACATTACCCATCTCAATATGTATATACTGTACTCTATATCATCTACTGCATCTTGCCATCTTTAATGTAATCATGTACCACTAGCCACTTTAAACTATGCCACTTTATGTTTACATACCCTACAGTACTCATCTCATATGTATATACCGTACTCTATACCATCTACTGCATCTTGCCTATGCCGTTCTGTACCACCACTCATTCATATATCTTTATGTACATATCTTTATCCCTTTACACTTGTGTGTGTGTATAAGGTAGTAGTTGTGGAATTGTTAGGTTAGATTACTTGTTGGTTATTACTGCATTGTCGGAACTAGAAGCACAAGCATTTCGCTACACTCGCATTAACATCTGCTAACCATGTGTATGTGACTAATAAAATTTGATTTGATTTGATTTGATTTGGTTAAATGCGCATGGTTCTCGCTGTCCTAGTTTTTGTGCAAATGCTGCCATCTATCCATGGTTTCTGGTTTCTTCTCAGGCCGTATCTTCCAATACCACCTGAGAATGTAATGCAATATGTTAACGCTCTGTTCCGACCTGAGTTTAAATTGTATTCAAAATCTTTCAAATACTCGTTTGCTTGAGTCTGCCTAAAGTGCTAGATGGGCGGGTTTGCACTTTTGGTACTATTGCATTGGTTCCATTGATTGGAACATTAGTTTGCTGCCCCAGTGTCTTTAGATATTTTTGTGAGATGTCACTATGGAATACTGAAGTATAATTTCATAAGTGTCAAAGGCTTTAATGAGAGAATCACTGACATGATGTCAGCTGGTCCTTTTGTGGCAGGGCTGAAATGCAGTGGAAATGTTTTTGGAAGATTCAGTTCACTTGCATGGCAAAGAGGGACTTTGCAATTAATTGCAATTCATCTGATCACTCTTCATAACATTTTGGAGTATATGCAAATTGCCATCATACAAACTGAGGCAGCAGACTTTGTGAAAATTAATATTTGTGCCATTCTCAAAACTTTTGGCCACGACTGTACTATTTGCATCCAGGTCTGATTCACACATAAACTCAATACTAAACACCCTCGCAGACGAAGCAAAGTCCCTCATCACTGACCCTCCTTTGACCCTCTGACTGTAGGATGTTTGCTGCATGAAGAAAATAATCAATTTAACGCATGTTAGAGCTGTGAAAGCACTGACATAATTGCCTGAAAAGCTTTCATCGAACGGATTTAAGTAATTAAACAAACATTGTGAGCTGGAACTTTATAACCCCATGGCTCACTCAATACATTTCCAACGGGGAGAAAGGGAGGAGGGAGAGGGAGTTTATAATCACAGTCAACCGCACCAGATCCATTTTTACAGACAGGAGCAAAATCTTTAATCTTTTTTAAAGCCAGTTGACAAGAACTTATTTGCTGATCAATCCGTCCCTGGGTGAATGCTGGACGCAAGCAGACATCAATACAACCCCCGAGGGGAAGTAAGGCAGCGAAGCACACTAACACTGCTCATATCGGACACACATAAATCTAAATGAAGCACAGTCTGCTGGAGGCGGAGACTTACACTGACACAACACTGGAGGTGGATACATAACTGGAGACACTGAGCTTCAGTAGCAAGCAGCGGCCATCTTGTGTTTCATTAGTTGCTGTGTTATTACAGAGGACTGAGAGGGAAGCAGGCTGGGCTGGGCCCCTGTTAGCATGGGGCTAATATTACCAAAGACAGCAAGCATTAAAGACAGCTAGTGTTACTGCCAGCCAATAAAAGCCATGCATTCCTTCCACAGACAGGCCTGAGAGGTGCAGTTGTTCAGGGATTAGAATGAATGTCACAGGGGCCTTAAACACCCTGGTTAGGATATAAAGAACACTGGTAAACAGAACCTTTCATTGATTATGTGTGGGCAAGAAGAGAATGGGATGACTGGATCAATGAACGAATAAATGAATAAACAACTGTGTGGGTGAGTAAATTAGTATGTACATAGCCTGGAAGAATGAGAGGCTAGTGGAATTAATGATTGGGTGGACAGAATACTTGGGCTGTAATATAATGCGTGGGTGATTGAGCTAATGGGTGAATTAAAAGAGTGAATGACTAAATTAAATAACTAAATCATGAATGAGAAATGTGTAAATGTGATAAAAATGTGCCATAAGGAATTAAATGGACTTGTACAGTACCAGTCAAAAGTTTGGACACACCTACTCATTTAAGGGTTTTTCTTTATTTTTACTATTTTCTACATTGTAGAATATAGTGAAAACATCAAAACTATGAAATAACACATATGGAATCATGTAGTAACCAAAAAAGTGTTAAACAAATCAAAATATATGCTATATTTTAGATTCTTCAAAGTAGCCACCCTTTGCCTTGATGACAATTTTGCACACTCTCTGCATTCTTTCAACCAGCTTCATTTGAAATGCTCTTCCAACAGTCTTGAAGGAGTTCCTACATAATGCTGAGCACTTGTTGGCTGCTTTTCCTTCACTCTGCGGTCCAACTCATCCCAAACCATCTCAATTGGATTGAGGTTGGGTGATTGTGGAGGCCAGGTCATCATCTGATGCAGCACTCTATCACTCTCCTTCTTGGTCAAATAGCCCTTACACGCCTGGAGGTGTGTTGGGTCATTGTCCTGTTGAAAAACAAATGATAGTCCCACTAAGTGCAAAACAGATGGGATGACATATCGCTGCATCATGCTGTGGTAGCCATGCTGGTTAAGCGTGTCTTGAATTCTAAATAAATCACTGAGTGTCACCAACAAAGCTCCCCTACACCATCACACCTCCTCCTCCATGCTTCACAGTGGGAACCACACATGTGGAGATCATCCGTTCACCTACTCTGCATCTCACAAAGACACGGCGGTTGAAACCAAAAATCGCAAATTTGGACTCATCAGACCAAAGGACAGATTACCACCGGTCTAATATCCATTGCTCGTGTTCAAACGCATTCAGAAGAAAATAAATTCCACAAATGAACTTTTAACAAGGCACACCTGTTGACTGAAATTCATTCCAGGTGACTACCTCATGAAGCTCGTTGAGAGAATGCCAAGAGTATGCAAAGCTGTCATCAAGGCAAAGCGTGGCTACTTTGAAGAATCTCAATTATAAAATATATTTTGATTTGTTTAACACTTTTTTGGTTACTATATGATTCCATGTGTGTAATTTCATGGTTTTGATGATTATTCTACAATGTATAAAATCGCAAAAATGTATAAAAACCCTTGAATGAGTAGGTGTCCAAACTTTTGACTGGTACTGTATATAAAATATTGGCTTGTGTAGATGAGCAGTCTTCATATCAATATACCTGCATCCAAAAATAATGTAATCTACAGATACAGTTGAAGTCAGAAGTTTACATACACTTAGGTTGGAGTCATTAAAACTCGTTTTTCAACCACTCCATACATTTCTTGTTAACAAACTATAGTTTTGGCAAGTCGATTAGGACATCTACTTCGTGCATGACCCAAGTAATTTTTCCAACAATTGTTTACAGACATTATTTCACTTATAATTCACTGTATCACAATTCCAGTGGGTCAGAAGTTCACATACACTAAGTCGACTGTGCCTTTAAACAGCTTGGAAAATTCCAGAAAGTGATGTCATGGCTTTAGAAGCTTCTGATAGGCTAATTGACATCATTTGAGTCAATTGGAGGAGTACCTGTGAAATGTATTTCAAGGCCTAACTTCAAACGCAGTGCCTCTTTGCTTGACATCATGGGGAAATCAAAAGAAATCAGCCAAGACCTCAGAGAAACAATTGTAGACCTCCACAAGTCTGGTTCATCCTTGGGAGCAATTTCCAAACACCTGAAGGTGCCACATTCATCTGTACTGCATGCATCCGAGACAAACCATGTGAGCTGTGAGCCCTGGCATGGGTTCATTTAGGAGCTGGCTGACCATGGCATTGTTCATAGAGCAAACAACACTGGAGCCTCAGTTACACAATGGATTTAAATAGCTGTGTGTGTGTGTGTGTGTGTGTGTGTGTGTGTGTGTGTGTGTGTGTGTGTGTGTGTGTGTGTGTGTGTGTGTGTGTGTGTGTGTGTGTGTGTGTGTTATGTTAAACAAATAAGTAAACCCAAGGACTGCAATAATCCATAAAATAAAGGCTTCAGAATGTCAGCATTCGTTTCACAGGTCATGTTTTTGGACAGCCACATCTCCACATAAGTGCAACAGCAGAAAGTGAACATGTAGTCTGACTGACTTGTTTCACCACTGTGTTAGTGTTATCCCCTACTGCTGCAGTCAGTGGCAATAACATGGCCTGCATGGATTCCACTGGGAAACCTATAGAGTATTAACAAAGTGATCCTCCCTTGGATGACAATGAATTATGGAAGGAAATACTCCCTACTGAGTGGTGCATCCTTAACTGGGAAATATGTCCTCACGTTGTCTTTCTGCCAGGGCCTGGGATCGGCAAATAATGATCTTGAATTAATTTCATCTCACCATGCCCCAGCTCTCTCATACATACTGTACATCAGCCATGTGCTATTACAGGAGTTACTGTTGAAATAAGATCAGTAGTGAGCCATGGTGGAAAACTACAGGCCTCTATGAGCACTCTCCCTTCCTCCCTCGGCCCCTCTATCCATCCGTCCTTCTCCAATCCCTTTTCCATCTCAGTGTGCCTCTATACATCCTTCCTCTTTCCCTCTTATCGCTCTCTCTCCCTCTCCTGCTCTCCCTCTCTCTCCCTCCTGCTCTCCTGGGAGTTGAACACAATCTCATTAGCTGCTGGTGGATGAGGCGTCCTCTCCTCGTAGGTTCAAGGTGATGGAAGATTAGGCCATTTGGCCCAGGCTCATTCCATATTCACACCACGTCCCTCTCTGCCCGTGAACACCAAATTACATTGAACCTGGGGAGTCTAACTCCATTAATTTTAAATGGAAGATTAATTTAACAATATGCGGTGGATATTTGTTACAAATCCATCATGTAAAAGTGACRTTTGGCAATACATTTGCGGGTGGCTCACAGTGGGGGGGCCGCAGTGCAAATAAATCAGGGGGGCATTTACAGGTAATCGCTATTTTCACACAGATACGAGCGTACGCGCGTGCACGTGCACACACACACACACAAAATGGGGACAGAAAGATGTTTGTTGACCATTTCCAGGAATGGTGTGTAATTTTGTATGCTGCTCACTGGATAATTCCTAATTTCTTAGAAGTCACCGACCGTTTGAACTCTTGCTGGTACAGGATACATGAGTTGGCAGTTTCAAACGTTTTGGCCTGGCCTATTGACCTCCTTGCTAAGCCTTCACTAATTTATGGGTGAATCATGTGAAAAGAATGGCCAGCATGTGTCTAATGTGTGTACCTCTGGCATGTACAGTAGATAAACCACCAAGTAAATAATATAAAAGCAACTTCCTTGCAATCAAGAGTTAGACGAAGATCTGTTCAAACCATCATTAACATTGTCAATATTTAATGTTTGCAATGTTGTTACTTATGAATGTGTGCTGTTTCCACTGGACCATTTGGTTTGACTACACAAATAGAGAGGCGTGTGGATATAAGCCTTGCATACATCTGACTGCACCCTGGATGTGTGAAGTAAGAGAGACAGAAGGCAGGCATCAATTTAATGCAGTGGGCTAAATCAGGGTCCCACAGAGTGTTTCTTGGTAGTCTTAAACAAATCTACTTTGAAACAAATGAATACAACTCACACACATGGTTATGGAATTAAAAAAAGAAGACACCTGTACCATGTCATATATAGAGTTGAAATGTATTCCATTTTGAGTTTGCATCCCAATATTACACTTTATATACATCACAGAAAACCTAAATGTAACAAAACCATTTTACATAGAAACACCAGATTTTAGGCGTAAAAAAATATAATGTTTATTAATTATGAAATTATGAAAAATATGAATAACATTCCACCCATGAGGCCACTAGGTCATTTGACTGCAGGAAAGGGCTATGGTCCATTCTTGCTGATGGCTGGTATGAGCTGAACTCTTCAGGAACAGCACATTAAGCCAACCCAAACGGCCTGGCCTGAGCTAGGCTCTGTGTGGAGGGATACGGCTGGACATGTCACGGTGAGATATGCACATCAGCGCCCTGTGACAGTATCTCCTGATCGTATTATGCACCTCAGCAGTGTTCACATCCAATTAATGCTCCACTCCCCACTCCCCGCCATTATCACTACATTGCCCACAGAAACTCACAGCTTTAATATGTAAGTGAAACAGTCATTTTCAGATGGGGGAGAGAGAAACGAGGGTTGGGGGTTGGAGGGAAGGGGTGTGGGGATGATTTAATGGCTAATCTTCTCAGACAGCAGAAAGGCTTTGACTTTTAGCTTTATAGCTAGCTATCCCCCACTCCCCCCACTCTCTTATCCACCACCAGTCCCCTACCTCCTTCCCCCTTTTCCTGGCCCAGCCCCCCCACCCCCCCACCTCTTGTCCGCCAGGCATGCAAGCAGCATCCCGTGTCTACTCCGACTCATCTTTCTGCTCTTTAATGGTACATTTCTTAGGGGAGCTCACTGTCTAATTAGAGGAATTGATAACCCCGCTGCTTATTAACGAGGGCAATACATTTCAAAGTCATTAAAGATAACCACGGCAATAAGTCTGGCTTTAAGCATCACTAGGTTTCACAGCCACCGTGTCGAGGTTGTAAAAGGAGGGGGGGAGGGGGAGAGAAAAAGCAATTCCTGCCTAGTCAACTGTAAAAGCTTAGTTATTAGAATCTTTCAAACGGGCAGCAAGGAGAAAATGACATGACCAAATCTCCTTTTTCCTCCGAGTTAATGAAGAATTAGGGTTCCCATTTGGCGTATTAGAGGGTTCACGGGAGGTCAGGGCGTTGTGGAAAGTGTGTTTGACAACGGTGTCAATTTAGCATCAGAGCAGCTCACAGGCCCGTGGCAGAACATCACTCACAGCTGTCACAACCACTTATCTTTCTCATTGTCACCAAACTAACAAAATTCAGGTCAAGATTTTTTTTCACACCCACTTGCCTCTGTTCATTTCACATTTATTTTACAATGTGCTGAAGTCAACTCACTGTGAAAAGGCCTCCGTAATACTTTAAAAGTATAATATTCAACACCTTTTTCCTGCACATTCTGTAATTTCGACTGCCAATGCATGAATGAAAAACTCCTTACTTTTCTCTTCTCTCACTGGAATGAGTAATAGAGTTATACATTTCGTTTCTGCAATGGCAAAGCAATAACAAGCCTATTCTTCTCTATTATTTGTATGTATTCCAGCAATAGAGCAAAGGTGCATTTCTATATATTCCTCTCACACACGGCTTTCCTATAAAGGTGAGTATTTACTTGAATAATCACATGAATCATGGTTCTTTGGGTGGGGGAGCACAACCTAACCAAGCTAAGAATGATGTGCCCAGAATGAGGAGTCAAGTGTAACGTGTTCAGTGCTGGACTCAGCCACAGGAACCAATGAGGGGTGAGCTAACGCTAGGCTAGCATCAGGCTAATGGACCATAGCTACATGGCACAATCTCAGTGATGCGTACAAAATGTACATAAAGGAACTGCCATGGCACATTTCATTTTAGATCCTCATTCAAGCACACACACACAAGTAGACACATTTGTATGATTGTAACACGTTTTTAATACCGTGTTATTGAGTACATGCGCACAATAATACGATTATTGTGAATGGTCAGATTAATACAATAGTTTGATTTAAACGTTTACATGCTTTGCAAGAAGAACAATTTCCCTACTAATCCTGTTTACATGGACACATTTGAAATCAGGCTACCTGATGGGACTTAAATAAATACAGAAAATCACCAATCAAAATAAACGTTCTACCACAGTAACCATGTTATTTTTGTGAAACATATATAATTCTGAGTTAGGACATGAAGTTTGTATGTGAAAAATATTTCTAAGATGCATACTTTCAGAGAATGCCGAGAGTGTGCAAAGCTGTCATCAAGGCAAAGGGTGATAACTTTGAAGAAACTCAAATATAAAATATAATTTGATTTGTTTAATACTTTTTGGGTTACTACATGATTCCATATGCATTATTTCATAGTTTTGATGTCTTCACTATTATTCTACAATGTAGAAAATAGTAAAACATAAAGAAAAACCCTTGAATGAGTAGGTGTGTCCAAACTTTTGACTGGTACTGTACATATATGCATATTTACAATTGTGACAATATACCGATACCTAGATGTAGAGAACAGTGTAAGGCTAGCATTTCTAAAAGCGAGTTTAAATCTGATTATTCCATTTAGTAAGAGAAGCTATCAATTGAAACTGGTTTCTCATAGTATGKGTCAAATGCATGAAACATTACTTAAAACATATCACGCACATAGCACTATGAAGAAACAAACACAAGCAGTTAATTGCTAACCTGTGGAGAGGACGGCAGGTAGCCTAGTGGTTAGAGCATTGGGACAGTAACTGAAAGGTCACTGGTTCAAATACCTGAGCCGACAAGGTTAAAAATCTATGTGCCCTTGAGCAAKGCACTTAACTCTAATTTTCTCCAGAGAGATTGTACTACTATGGCTGACCCTGTAAAACAACACATTTCACTGCACCTACAGTATCAGGTGTATGTGACAAAAGCAACGGCTGTTTAACTAAATATACACAGCTGACAGTATAACAGTGCTGAGAGAGGCTTTTAATGTACAGTCCCTGGATGAAACACTGGCTGCTAATAGCTGGGGATGCACTGTTCTTTCTTTCTGCAGGAGGTCCTTTAGCATCCTCCTGGCTGCCAGCCTGCCGCTAATTTGGACAGTTAGTTTTACCAACTTTTATTTCCTGGTGCACTAATAGGCTACAAGAGCAGCTTGCTCTGCGTTGTAATTAATCAAGGAAGACCCCACTACCACCGGACATCCACAATAGATGATTAGCCGTGTTAGGGCACGGCATTATGGGTATTCACTACATTACATCCAGAGGGACCATTTCTCTGTTCCGTCTTCCATTAATGTAATCAAAACAAAATGGAGTCAACAAAGTCAAGTTGTTTCCATTTTTTACTGGAGAGAGCAAAGTGTAGAAACGGCCATAGTGAAGTCCATTCATTCATTACACTGAGCCTTCTGATTTAGGTGCAGCTGCTCAACTAGTCTTGAAAGAGAAATACGAGTTAAATATGAAGGAAGAAAGTTAAAAGAGAAAGACGAATTTAAGAGGAATTATTCATCAAAGGAATGATAGTGTAATATATGGTAACAAGGTTCTGAAAGACACATTTTCTGAAGAAAAAAGGTGTGCAAGTCTGAAACATCCTATTTTCAAAAATCCATCTACTATTTGTAAACTCTGGCTCATTATTTCAGTAAGAACATGAAAAGTTACTATGCAAACAAATGACTTGACCTCCCAGTGGCTGCATGTTTTTTTTTATAAAGTGTTTAGCTGTCAAGCTGAATGCCAAACGAGAGATGAAGGGGAATTCAAATTTGGAGGGAAATTATTTAACAGGCCTGTTATTACGGCAGCACATGGGGAATAATTTCTATATTGTCAGTGTTCAGTCCAATTATGTTACTTTATCACACTGGGGAATAGTCACAGAGCTGAAATGAAATAGTAGCTAATTCAAAGCACACACCATCTATAACCTTGAGGTCTCAATGTCCGTTTCTCCAGCTCAGAAATGAAGTGGAAAATACTGAGAATAAAATGGAGACTGTCTTTCCTTGTTCTGCTTCTTGGAAAAKAATAGTGTATGTCATTGTTCAAATGGAGGCTATTTACTGCAGTCTCATGCATATCCTTCTCTGAGAATACTGCCTATGTTCTCAATAAATTACAAAACAAATCCTAGTTAATAAAATGTCCCAGTCGATACAAGTATCTATCTAGGTCATGGGTAAGTATACATCTCAATAAACATATATAGGGTTACCTTTGACTCAAGCTATTCTGTCTGAAATTCTGAGCTGGAATAGAACAAAAAGGTTACTACCTATAAACTAACACTGACGCACTGACGCTCCTGTTTGACATTCTAGTGGGTGTCATTATAACTGGACTAGGTGTGGGTGTGCACCCTGAGTGTGTATCATAGGGGACTGGCCAGGATCTTTACCAGTATAATGAGGGATTTCTAAATGTAACTGTGTGACCCTTAACAGGTTGAGTTTAGTTTATTAGGATCCCCATTAGCTACTGCACATGCAGCAGCTACTCTTCCTGGGGTCCACATAAAACGTACAAATACATGAGATAAAACAGAACAGTAATGGATAAACACAACATAAGATAATACATTCAAGTCACGGAGGTCCCTTGAMACAGCCAATGTGATCTGCTTAGAGCCCTATTCCACCATCACCTCCCTTCCGAACCCCCTGTCTGACTCTGTAGCCAATGCAGTTATATTAATGTCTGACCCTAGCCTCACCTCCACCACCACCTTGGCAGTTGTTACCGCTTGTGACATAAACGTGGTGTCGCAACCAATCAAAGCCTTCCACGGTGACACGGAGGGTCTACCACAATGTCAGGCCACAGATCGACACAACACGCATGGAGGAAGCCCGCACTGACAAACCATATGAGCTCTGCCAAACCAGATCAATGTCACAGGCTTAGACCTAATGGCAGGATGGTGAACGAGGAGAGAAGTTTGATATGGTGGGTTTTTTCTCTGTGTTTCATCGCCCTTTGTTAGAACACAGGCTACATGAGGATGTATTCTTTAGAGGATTTTTTAATCAGTTAACAAGTCATTAGCCGGGGAAAACAGTACATAACTGTTCATTGTAGGAGGAAAGTGATTGGCTTATGTTGATGATTTGATTAAGCTCAAGATGTTTGTGTTTTGTGTTTTGCKTTTTGCTTTATAATTTAATTCCTGGCTGCGGAGAGCATTTCATTTGATGGATCTGTAATTGGTGGTTTCAAACAAAGTGTTATAATTTTAGATGGCTGCGAGTAATACAATATTTCTACTCAGACGTTCATTTAAAACTCGTCATTTCAATTCTTGTAAGCATCAATACAAGTCCAGGTTTTATGTAGGACTMTCTTATTTATGATGTAAAACAAGAATGCAAACATGTATCCCTTCGTGTATCAATTTGACGCTTATGGAGGTACAATAAATAACTTAAAATGAAGTACTACGCAATCATTAAACATATACTATCTATTTCATTGACATCTAAATTTAATGCTCTCTTTTAGTTTTAAAAATGCATTTTGCTGGGAGAAAAATTGGAACAAATCGTCTTTCCTTCAGAAGTCTTTCTGCATTGAGTGCAATTGGTCCTTGTTACAAAATGCTACGGCAGCTTCCCTTTCAGAAAGATTGTCCCTAACTGGGTCTCTGGGGGCCCCCTGGATCTCTGGCCCCATCCATAACTCCACGGCACCTTCAGGGACTGGCTGTCCACTGTTCTGTTTTAACCTCCGAGCTCATTATCAGAGGTCTCAGGGGTGCACTGCTAACCAGAGACAGAGAATTAGGAGGCGCTCTGCTCAGCAGCCAGGCACACTCAGCGCCATAAATGAAGGATCGCAAGCAGGGAGATCAGTAACAGGGAAGGGAGTTAGCCCTGGGGAATACAGTCAACTTGCAGAGTAAGGTGCTTTTTAATATATATTTAGCATATACACCTGCTACATTTTAGCCTGCAGAGGTGGTGTAGCGTGGAGCGGTGGAGTCGTGGAGCGGTGGAGTCGTGGAGCGGTGGAGTCGTGGAGCGGTGGAGTCGTGGAGAGGTGGAGCGTGGAGCGGTGTAGCGTGGAGCGGTGTCAGGCGTGGAGGGGTGTAGCGTGGAGGCTGGAGTGGAGTGCGTGGAGGTGGTGAGTGAGCGTGGAGCGGTGTAGCGTGGGAGCGGTGTAGGAGCGTGGAGCGGTGGTGAGCGGTGGAGGCGGTGTGCGGTGTAGCGTGGAGCGGTTGTAGCGTGAGCGGTGTAGCGTGGAGCTAGTCATTTGAAGTGATAAAGCACCGTCGAGCCTCCATGGCTTCTTGATGCTATCTGCTCAGAGACGAGGGACGGAGTTCAGCACCTCCATGCACCTGTGCAGAAACCATCATAAAGATCTGAGTGCATGCTGCTTGCTTTAAAGTCCAACAATTTAAATGGAACTAAGCAAAGGAAATAATTGCTCAATTGCTGAACATGCTGAAATTGTAGGGCTCTATTTTAGCTGTTGAGAAGGAGTGTTCCGTTATCGTAGTGGTGTTGCCAGAGAATGAAGATAAGAGATATGCTTTCAAAAGTGTATAAACCCCAGTGGTAAAGATACTCTCAGCTCCTGTGATCAAACACTGCTTCTCACTCCATTTCCCGGTTATTTCCAAGTAGGACCACTACGATTGTATTATTGCACAAGCTGGACTTAAACATAAAAACAAAGTTGGAACCAAATAAATTTCTTAGCTGATAATTTGTGCACAAACACGTGTCTGGTCTGTCCTGTCTGTCTGTCTTGTCTGTCTGTCTGTCTGTCTGTCTGGTCTGTCTGTCCGTGTCTGTCTGTCCTGTCTGTCCTGTCCTGTCTGTCTGTCTGTCTGTCTGTCTGTCTGTCTGTCTGTCTGTCTGTCTGTCCTGTTGTCTGTCTTGTCTGTCTGTCTGTCTGTCTGTCTGTCTGTCTGTCTGTCTGTCTGTCTGTCTGTCTGTCTGCCTGCCTGCCTGCCTGCTGCTGCCTGCCTGCCTGCCTGCCTGCCTGCCCTGCCTGCCTGGCCTGCAGGAATCTATTCTGGAAGGAAGGAAACCTATGCCTGGTGTTTCAGTAGCAGAATACTGATCTCAGTCTGCTGTGGAACTCATGATGGTAGGAAGGAGAGGACAGGAGAGGGAGAAGARGATGAGAGGAGAGGGGGAACAGGGAAGCTATTCAAAACTAACACAACTCTCTTTTAACTGCTCAAACTTCATTAACTACTACTCCCTAATATATCTCTTCCCTCAAGGTATAGTAGCCAAGGCCAAAAGTTGCTTTAATTAAACAAAACTTGTGAGCTGGAACTTTATAACCCCATGGCTCCTCACTACATTTCAACGGGGAGAGAAGGAGGAGGGAGAGGGAGGTTTATATATCACTAGTCAACCGCACCAGATCCATTTTTACAGATCAGGAGCAAAATCTTTACTCTTCTTTAAAGCGCCAGTTTGACGCAAGACTTATTTGCTGATCAATCCGTCCCCTGGTGAAGGCTGGACGCAAGCAACATGAATGACAACCCCCGAGGGGAAGTAAAGGGCAGCGAGAGCACACTATACAGCTGCTCATATCGGCACACATAAATCTAAATGAAGCTACAGTCTGCGGCAGGCGGAGACTTACAGCTGACACAAACACTGCGAGTTGATAACATAACTGGATGACACTGGAGCTCAGTAGCAAGCACGGGCCATCTCTGTGTTTCATTAGTTGCTGTGTTATTACAGAGGACTGAAGGGAAGCGCTGGGTGGCCTGTTAGCAGGGGCTAATTTACCAAAGACAGCCAAGCATAAAAGACAGCTTAGTGTTATCTGCCAGCAATAAAGTCATGATCCTTCCACAGACAGGCCTGAGAGGTCAGTTGTTCAGGGGTTAGAAGAAGTCCACAGGGGCCTGTAAACCCCCTGGTTAGGATATAAAGACCACTGGTAAACAGAACCTTTCATTGAATTTGTGTGGCAAGAAGAGGAATGGGATGACTGGATCAATGACCGAAATAAATGAATAAAACAACTGTGTGGCTGAAGTAAATTCAGTATGTACACTAGCCTGAAGAATGAAAGGCTAGTGGAATTAATGATGGGTGGACAGAAACTTGGGCTTAATTATCGTGGGTGCATTGACGCTAATGGGTAATTAAAAGAGTGAATGGACTAAATTAAATAACTAAATCATGAATGAGAATGTGTATGTGATAAAATGTGCCATAAGGAATTATTGAAATGGACTTGTCACAGTACCAGTCAACAAGTTCTGGACACACCTAACTCATTTCAGGGGTTTTTCTTTATTCTTACTATTTTCTAGCATGTAGAATATAGGTGAAAATCAAACTATGAAATAAACATATGGAATAAATGTAGTACCAAAAAAGGTGTTAAACAAATCAACACTATATGCTGATAATTTAAGATTCTTCTCAAACTAGCCTACCTTTTGCCTTGATGAAATTTTGTCACAACTCTGCATTTTCAACCAGCTTCATTTGACAAATGCTCTTCCAACAGTTCTTGAAGGAGTGTCTACATAATCGCTGCGCCACTTGGTTCGGCTGCTTTTTCCTTCACTTCTGCGGTCCAACCTCATCTCCCAAACCATCCAATTGGATTTGAGGTTGGGTGATTGTGGAGGCCGAGGTCCATCATCCTGATGCAGCACTCTATCACTCTCCTTCTTGTGTCAAATAGCCCTTACACGCCTGGAGGTGTGTTGGTCATTTGTCCGTTTGAAAAACAAATGAGTAGTCCCACTAATGCAAAACAGATGTGGATGACATAATCGTGCATCAGGCTGTGGTAGCCATGCGGTTAAGCTGTTGAATTCTAAATAAATCACGTGAGTGTCTACCAACCAAGCTCCTACACCATCTACACCCTCTCATGCTTCACAGTGGATCACAGTCATGTGGAGATCATCGTTCACCTCTCTGCTTCACAAGACACGGCGGTTGAGAACCGAAAAATCGCAAATTTGGTACTCATGCAGACCAAAGGACATGATCTACACGGTCTAATATCCATTGCTTCGGTTCAACACGCATTCAGAGAAAATAAATCCACAAAGACTTTTAACAGGCACACCTGTTGAATGACAGATTCATCCAGGTGACTACCTCATGAAGCTCGTTGGTAGAGAATCCAAGAGTTATGCAAAGCTGTCATCCAGGCAAAGCGTGCTACTTTGAAGAATCTCAATTGAAAAATATATTTTGATTTGTTTAACACTTTTTGGTTACTAGACTGATTCCATGTGTGAATTTATGGTTTGATGATTATTTCTACAATGTATAAAATGCAAAATGTACTAAAAACCCTTGGAATGAGTAGGTGTCAAGCTTTGATGACCTGGTAACTGTATATAAAAATATTGCTTGTGTAGATGAGTCAGTCTTCATACAAATATAACCTGCCAATCCAAAAATAATGTAGATCTCCAGCTACCAGTTGAAGTCCAGGAAGTTACATACAACTTGGTTGGAGGTCCAATTAAAACCGTTTTGCAAACCACCCTCCCATACAGTTCTCTTGTTAACAAACTGAGTAGTTTGCAAGTCGATGTAGGAATCTAACTTCGTGCTATGACCCAAGTAATTTTCCAAAGCATGTTTACTAGACAGTTATGATCAATATAATCACTTATCACAATTCTCAGGTGGTCAGAAGTTCCCATACACTTAAGTCGAGTCTGTGCCTTAACAGCTTGGAAAATTCCAGCAAAGTGCATGTCATGCTTTTAGAAGCTTCTGATTGGCTATTGACTATCATTTGAGTCAATTTGGAGGAGTAACTTGAACGTGTATTTCTAAGGCCTAACTTCAAACCCAAGTGCCTCTTTGCTTGACATCAGGTGGAAATCAAAAGAAATCAGCCAAGACCTCAGAGAAAAATTGTAGACTCCACAAGTCCTGGTTTCATCCTGTGGAGCATTTTCCAACACCTGAAGGTGCCACATTTCAATCCTGTACTGCAGCATCCGAGACATAACCATTGTGAGCTTGTGAGCCCTGGCATGGTTATTTAGGAGCTGCTGAAAATGGCTATTGTTCAGGTAGAGCAAACAACACTGGAGCCTCAGTTAACACAATGGACTTTAAATAGCCTTGGTGTGTGTGTGTGTGTGTGTGTTGGTGTGGTTGTGTGTGTGTGTGTGTGTGTGGTGTGTGGGTGTGTGTGTGTGTGTGTGTGTTATGTTAAACAAATATAACCAGGACTGCAAAATATCCATAAAATAAAGGCTCAGAATGTCCATTCGCTTACAGGTCATGTTTTTGGACAGACACATCTCCACATAAGTGCCAACAGGCAGAAGTGAACATTAGTCTGACTGACTTGTTTTCACCACTGTGTTAGTGTTATCCCCCTACGCTGCTAGTCAGTGGCATACAATGGCTGCATGGAGTCACTGGGCAAACCTATATGAGATTCACAAAGTGAATCCTCTTGATACAATGATATCATGGAAGGGAAATACTCCACTGATGGGCATCTTTGGCGAAGATATGTCTCCACTACGTTGTTTTCTGGCCAGTGCGCCTGGGAGATCGGCAAATATGATCTTGAATTAATTTCATTCACCATGCCCAGCTCTCTCATACATACTGTACATCAGCCAATGGTGCTATTCAGCGTTACTGTTGAATAAGATCAGTAGTGAGCATGGTGGAAAAATACAGGCCTCTATGAGCACTCTCCTTCTCCCTCGGCCCTCTATCATCCGTCCTTCTCAATCCCCTTTTCATCTCAGTGTGCCCTATACATCCTTCCTCTTTCCCTCTTGATCCGCTCTCATCTCCCTCTCCTGCTCTCGCCTCTCTCTCCTCGCTGCTCCCTGGGGAAGTTTGAACACAATCTCATTTAGCTGCGGGGATCGAGGCGTCCTCTCCTCGAGGTTCAAGGTGATGGAAGATTAGGCCATTTGGCCAGGCTCTATTGCCATAACCACCACGTCCCTCTGCTCGTGACACAAATTACATTGACTGGGGAGCTAACTCCATTATTTAAATGCGAAGATTAATTAACAGAATGCGGTGATTTTGTTACAAATCCATCATGTAAAATGACATTGCAAGACATTTGCGGGTGGCTCGACAGTGGGGGGGCCGCAGTGCAAATTAAATCAGTGGGGGCCATTTACAGGTAACGCTATTTCTTCACGACAGAGAACGCGGCGTACGCGGCGTGCACGTGCATCACACCCACACACAAAATGGGGACAGAAAGATGTTTGTTGACAACTTTCCAGGAATGGTGTGTATTTTGTTATGCTTGCCACTGGATAATTCCTAATTCCTAGAAGAGTCAGACCTGACTGTTTGAACTTTGCTGGTACAGGAAACAGGAAGTTGGCAGTTTCAAACGTTTTGGCCTGGCCTATTGACTCTCTGCTAACTTCACAATTTATGGGTGAATCATGTATAAAGAATGGCCAGGCATGTGTCTAATGTGTGTACTCTTGGCATGTACAGGTAGATAAACCACCAAGTAAATAAATATAAAAGCCACGTTCCTGCAATCAAGAGTTAACCCGAAGATCTGTCAAACGATCATTAACATTGTCAATAGTTAATGTTGCAATGTGTTACTTAGAAATGTGTGCTGTTTCCCCTGGAGCCATTTGGTTTGACTACAAAGTAGAGAGGCGTGTGGATATAGCCCTTGCATACATCGTGACTGCACCTGGAGTTGTGAAGTAAGAAGCACAGAAGGCAGGCATCAATTTAATGCAGTGGGCTAAATCAGGGCTCCCACAGAGTGTTTTTTGGTAGTCTTAAACAAATCTACTTTGAAGACAAATGAATACAACCACACACAATGGTTATGGAATTAAAAAAGAAGACACCTGTACCATGTCATAATATGGTTGAAATGTATATTCCATTTTGAGTTTGCATCCCAATATTACACTTATATTACATTCACAGCAAAACACTCAAATGTAACAAAACCTATTTACATAGAAACACCCAGATTAGCGGTAAAAAAATTAATGTTTTTAATTGAACATTATGAAAAATATGATAACATTTCCACCCATGAGAAGCCACAGGTCATTGACGAGGAAAGCTATGGTCCATTCTTGTGATGGCGTATGAGCTGAATGCTCTTCCAGGAACAGCACATAAGCCAACCCAACCGGCCTGGCCTGAGACTAGCTCTGGTGGAGGAAACGGCTGGACATGTCACGTGGAGATATGCACAGTCAGCGCCCGTGACGTATCTCCTGACGTATTATGCACCTCAGCAGTTCATCATCCAATTAGAGCCTCCACTCCCCACTCCCCGCCATTATCACTACATTGCCCCAGAGAATCACAGCTTTAACTATGAATTGAACAGTCATTGTCAAAGATGGGAGAGAGAAACGAGGGTGGGGGTTGGCGGGAAGGGTGGTGGGATGATTTAATGCTTTAATCTTCTCAGACAGCAGAAAGGCTTTGACTTTTAGCTTTATGCTGCTATCCCCCACCCCTCCCACTCTCTTATCACACACCAGTCCCTACCACTTCCCCCTTTCTCGGGCCAGCCCCCCCCCCCCCCCCCCCCACCTCTGTCCAGCCAGCATGGCAAGCCAGCATCCGATGTCTACTCGATCACTTTCTGCTCTGTATGGTACACTTCTTTAGGGAGCTCACTGTCTAATTGAGAGAATTATAACCCCGCTGGCTTATGTAACGAGGCAATACATTTCAACGTTCATTAAGATAACCACCGGCAATAAGTCTGGCTTAACGCTCACTAGTGTTCAACAGCACCGTGGTCGAGGTTAAAAGGAGGGGCGGAGGGGAGAGAAAAAGCAATTCCTGCCTCGTCAACTGTTAAAAGCT
The DNA here is from genome assembly GCF_002910315.2 of Salvelinus sp. IW2-2015. Taxonomy (NCBI): domain Eukaryota; kingdom Metazoa; phylum Chordata; class Actinopteri; order Salmoniformes; family Salmonidae; genus Salvelinus; species Salvelinus sp. IW2-2015. The sequence continues at coordinate 43,169,231 of NC_036860.1, read as the reverse complement.
TAGTTATTAGAATCTTTCAAACGGGCAGCAAGGAGAAAATTGACATGACCAAATCTCCTTTTTCCTTCCGTTATATGAAAATTAGGGTTCCCATATGTGGCTAATTAAGAGGGTTACGGGAGGTCAGTGCGTTGTGGAAAGTTTTTACACGGTTCACTTAGCAAAGAGCAGCTCACAGGCCCTGCAGAACATCACTCACAGCTGTCAGCACAACCTACTTACTTTCTCAGTCCACAACTAACAAAAAATTCAGGTCAGATTTTTTTTCTACACCCACTTGCCTCGTTCATTTCACATTTATTTTACAAGTGCTGAAGTCAACTCACTGTGAAAAGGCCTCCGTATACTTTAACAAGTATAAATATCAACACTTTTTCCTGCACATTCTTGTTAATTTCGACTGCAATGCATGAACTGAAAAACTCCTTACTTTTCTCTTCTCGTCACTGAATGACGTAATAGAGTATACACATTCGTTTCTGCAATGGCAAAGCATAACAAGCTATTTCTCTATTAATTTGTATGTACATTCCAGCAATAGAGCAAAGGTGATTTCTATATATTCTCTCACCACGCTTTTCTAATAAAGTGAGTTTTACTTGAAAATCACAGTGAATCATGGTTCTTGGTGGGGGAGCACCAACCTAACCAAGCTAAGGAATGATGTGCCCAGAATGAGAGTCCAACGTGTAAGCGTGTTCAGTGCTGGACTCACGCCACAGGAACCCATGAGGGTGAGCTAACGCTAGGCTAGCAATCAGGCAATGGACCATAGCTACTGCACAATCCAGTGATGCGTACAATAATGTACGATAAAGAACTTGCATGCAGCTTTTCATTTTAGATCTCATTCAAGCACACCACACACAAGTAGACCTTGTATGATTTGTAACACGTTTTAAACCGTGTTATTGAGTACATGCGCACAATAATACGATTATTGTGAAGGTCAGATTAATACAATTTGATTAAACGTTTACAAGTGCTTTGCAAGAAGAACAATTTCCCTACTAATCCTGTTTACATGGACACATTTGAAATCAGGCTAACCTGATGGGACTTAATAAAATACAGAAAATCACCAATCAAAATAAACGTTCTACACAGTAACCTGTATATTTTGTGAACATATATAATTCGAAGTAGACATGAAGTTTGTATGTGAAAAATATTTCTAAATGCATACTTCAGAGAATGACGAGAGCGTGCAAAGCTGTCTCCAAGGCAAAAGGGTGATAACTTTTGAAGAAACTCAAATATAAATATACTTTGATTGTTTAATACTTTTTGGGTTACTACATGATTCCATAGTGCATTATTTCATAGTTTGATGTCTTCACTATTATTTACAATGTAGAAAATAGAAAACATAAAGAAAAACCTTGAATGAGTAGTGTGTTCCAAACTTTTTGACTGTTACGTACCATATACATGATTTAACAATGTGACCAAATACCGGATAACCTAGAGTAGGAACATGTAAGCTAGCCCCCATTTCTAAAGCGAGTTTCGAATCTGATTATTGCCATTGTAGTAAGAGAAGCTATCAATTGAAATGTTTCTCATTAGGGTCAAATGCATGAAACATTACTTAAAACATATCACGCACATACATAATGAAGACAAACACAAGCAGTTATGCTAACCTGTGGAGAGGACGGCAGGTAGCCTAGTGGTTAGAGCATTGGACAGTAACTGAAAGGTCACTGGTTCAAATACCTGAGCCGACAGAGTTAAAAATCTATGTGCCTTGAGCAATGCACTTAACTCTAATTTCTCCAGAGAGATTGTACTACTATGGCTGACCCTGTAAAACAACACATTTCACTGCACCTACATGATCAGGTGTATGTGACAAAGCAAACGGCTTTTAACTAAAATATACACAGCTGACAGTATAACAGTGCTGAGAGAGGCTTTTAATGTACAGTCCCTGGAGATGAAACCTGGCTGCTAATAGCTTGGGATGCACTGTTTCTTTCTTTCGTGCAGGAGGTCTTATGCTACCTCCTGGCTGCCAGCCTGCGCTAATTTGGACATTAGTTTACCAACTTTATTTCCTGTGCACTAATAGGCCTACAAAGCAGCTTGCCTCGCGTTGTAATTAATAAGGAAGACCCCACTACCACCGGACATCCACAATAGATGATTAGCCGTGTTAGGGCAGGCATGTAGGGGTATTCACTACATTACATCCAGAGGACATTTCTCTGTTCGTCTTCCATTAATGTAATCAAAACAAAATGGAGTCAACAAAGTCAAGTTGTTTCCATTTTTTTACTGAGAGAGCAAAGTGTAAAACGGCCATAGTGAAGTCCATTCATGTCATTACACTGAGCCTTCTGATAGGTGCAGCCCTCCTAGTCTTGAAAGAGAAATACGAGTTAAATATGAAGGAAAAAATTAAAGAGAAGACGATTTAAGGGAATTATCATCAAAGAAATGATGTGTAATATATGGTAACAAGGTTCTGAAAGACACATTTTCTGAAGAAAAAAGGTGTGCAAGTCTGAAACATCCTATTTTCAAAAATCCATCACTATTTGAAACTCTGGCTCATTATTTTCAGTAAGAACATGAAAAAGTTACTATGCATACAAATGACTTGACTCCAGTGGCTGCATGTTTTTTTTATAAAGTGTTTACTTGCAACTGTAATGCCACGAGAGATGAAGAATTCAAATGTGAGGGAAATATTTATACCAGGCCTGTTATTACGGCAGCACATGGGAATAATTTTATATTGTCAGTGTTCAGTGCAATTATGTACTTTATCACACTGGGGGAATAGTCACAGAGCTGAAATGAAATAGTAGCCTAATTCAAAGCAAACACATCTATAACCTTGAGGTCTCAATGTCGTTTCTCCAGCTCAGAAATGAAGTGGAAAATACTGAGAATAAAATGGAGACTGTCTTCCTTGTCTGCTTCTTGGAAATAATAGTGTATGTCATTGTTAATGGAGGCTATTTACTGGCAGTTCTATGCATATCCTTCTGAAATACTGCCTATGTTCTCAATACATTACAAAACAAATCCTAGTAATAAAATGTCCCAGTCGATACAATTATCTATCTAGGCCGGGTAAGTTATCTCACATTAAACATATATAGGGTTACCTTTGACTCAAGCATTCTGTCTGAAATTCTGAGCTGGAAAGACAAAAGGTTACTACCTATAAACTACACTGACGCACTGACGCTCTTTGACATCTAGTGGGTGTCATTATAATGGCTAGTGGTGTGTGCACCTGAGTGTGTATCATAGGGGACTGGCGGACTTTACAGTATAATGAGGGATTTCTAATGTAACTGTGTGACCCTTAACAGGTTGAGTTAGTTTATTAGGATCCCCATTAGCTACTGCACAGCAGCAGCTACTCTTCCTGGGTCCACATAAACGTACAATACTTGAGATAAAACAGAACAGTAATGGATAACACAACTAAGATAATACATTCAAGTCAGGAGGTCCTTGACACAGCCAATGTGATGCTTAGAGCCATTCCACCATCACTCTCCTTCCGAACCCTGTCGTGACTCTGTAGCCAATGTCAGTTATATTAATGTCTGACCTAGCCTCACCTCCACTCCCACCTTGGCAGTTGTTACGCTTGTGAACATAAACGTGGTGTCGAACCAATCAAAGCCTTCCACGGTGACACGGAGGGTCTACACACATGTAGGCGCACAGATCGACACAACACGCATGAGGAAGCCCGCACTGACAACCATAGAGCTCTGCCAAACCAGATCAATGTACAGGCTTGACCTAATGCGAGGATGTGAACGAGAGAGAAGTGAATGTGGGTTTTTTCTCTGTGTTTATCGCCCTTTGTTAGAACACGGCTACATGAGGATGTTATTCTTTAGAGGATTTTTAATCAGTTAACAAGTCAGTTAGCCGGGGGGAAACAGTACATAACTGTTCATTGTAGGAGGAAAGTGATTGGCTTAGTGTGATGATTTGATTAAGCTCAGATGTTTGGTTTTGTGTTTTGCGTTGCTTTAAATTAATTCTGGCTGCGGAGAGATTTCATTTGATGTCTGTAATTGTGGTTTCAACAAAGTGTATAATTAAGATGCTGCGAGTTAATACAATATTCTACTCAGACGTTCATTTAAAACTCGTCATTTCAATTCTTGTAACATCATACAAGTCCAGTTTATGTAGGACTCCTTATTATGATGTAAACCAAGAATGAAACATAATCCTTCGTGTATCAATTTGACGCTTATGGAGTACAATAATATACTTAAAATAAGTCTACGCAATCATTAAACATATACATCTATTTCACTTGACATCAATTAATGCTCTCTTTTAGTTTAAAAATGCATTTGCTGGAGAAAAATTGGACACAAACGTCTTTCTCAGAAGCTTTCTGCATTGAGTGCAATTGGTCCTTGTACAAAATGCTACGGCAGCTTCCTTTCAGAAGATTGTCCTACTGGTCTCTGGGGCCCCTGGATTCTGCCCATCCATAACTCCACGCAACCTCAGGGACTGGCTGTCCACTGTTCTGTTTTAACCTCCGAGCTCATTATAGAGGTCTCAGGGGTGCACTGCTAACCAGAGACAGAGGAATTAGGAGCGCTCTGCACAGCAGCCAGGCAAACTCAGCGCCGATAAATAGGATCGCAAGCAGGGAGATCAGTAACAGGAAGGGAGTTAGCCTCTGGAAATACAGTCAACTTGCAGAGTAAGGTGCTTTTAATATATATTTCTATACACCTGCTACATTTGCCTGCAGAGGTGTGTAGCGTGGAGCGGTGGAGTCGTGGAGCGTGGATCGTGGGAGCGCGTGGAGTCTGGAGCGGTGGAGCGTGGAGAGGTGGATGCGTGGAGCGGTGTAGCGTGAGCGGTGTAGCGTGGAGCGGTGTAGCGTGGAGCGGTAGCGTGGAGCGGTGGAGTCGTGGAGCGTGTAGCGTGGAGCGGTTGTAGCGTGAGCGGTGTAAGCGGTGTAGCGTGGAGCGGTGTAGCGTGGAGCGGTGTGCGTGAGCTATCATTTAAATGATAAAGCACCGTCGAGCCTCCATGCTTCTTGATCTGATCTGCTCGAGAGACGAGGGACGAGTTCAGCACTCCATGCAGCCTGTGGAAACCATCATAAAGATCTGAGTGCATGCTGCTTGCTTATAAGTCCAACAATTTAAATGGAACTAGCAAAGGAAATAATTGCTCAATTGCTGAACATGCTGAATATGTAGGGCTCTATTTAGCTGTTGAGAAGGAGTGTTCCGTTATCGATGAGGGTGTGTTGCCAGAGAGAAGTGAATAAGAGATATGCTTCAAAAGTGTAAATAAACCCCAGTGGTAAGGATAACTCTCAGCTCCTGTGATCACAACACTGCTTCTCACTCCATTTCCCGTTTATTTCCAAGGTTAGGACACTACGTATTGTATTATGCACAAGCTGGCTTAAACATAAAAAACAAAGTTGGAACCAAATAAATTCCTTAGCTGATAATTTGTGGCACAAACTTGTCTCGTCTGTCTGTCTTCTGCTGTCTGTCTGTCTGTCTGTCTGTCTGTCTGTCTGTCTGTCTGTCCTGTCTGTCGTCTGTCTGTCTGTCTGTCTGTCTGTCTGTCTGTCTGTCTGTCTGTCTGTCTGTCTTGTCTGTCTGTCTGTCTGTCTGTCTGTGCTGTCTGTCTGTCTGTCTGTGTCTGTTCTGTCTGTCTGCTGCTTCTGTCTCCTGTGTCGCTGCCGCCTGCCTGCCTGCCTGCCTGGCTGCTGCCTGGCTGCAGGATCTATCTGGAGAAGAACCTATGCCTGGTGTTTCAGTAGCAGAAATACTGAGTCTCAGTCCTGCTGGGAACTCATGAGGTAGAAGGAGAGGACAGGAGAGGGAGAAGAAGGATGAGAGGAGAGGGGGAACAGGGAAGCTATTCAAAACTAACACAACTCTCTTTAACTGCTCAAACTTCATTAACTACTACTGCCCTAATATATCTCTTCCCTCAAGGTATAGTAGCCAAGGCCAAAAGTTGCTTCCTACAGACAAAGTTATTTTTTCTTAGTCAGGGACTTTGGGTTGTTAGGGCTTGTGGATTGTTTCCTGGCTCTTAATAACTTATAAGCTGAACCTTCTACATTAAACATTCCCATAAGAGGCCATACAAACATCTCAGAGTTTGTTGGCTTATGGCCATGCCTTCCTCCTCTCACTACATGGGGTTGGATTAAGTCTTTTGCTAAGAGGTGGACACAGCATTTCTTTAACCTTTCACCAAAGAGAAATAATAAGGGTTTGCTGTCAGAATGCAAGCCACATCAAACAGAAATGACCATGTAAGAGAAGAGAAACCCTGAAAGAGCTTAAAGCG
>NC_036860.1:43158993-43162879 GCF_002910315.2 Salvelinus sp. IW2-2015 | reverse complement strand
GGCTTAGCCTAAAGTTCCTCAGAAGACAAGGTAACCTTTTCTTTACTGAGACCACACCAACAGTGGTAAAACCAACAGTGAGTATTGGACCTCCATGGAACTGGTGTTACTATTTTAGGCCTTGGTTTTTACAACAGCATCGATTATAGATAGAGACTGACAGCGGTGGGATTCAGTTGAGGCGAAACTACTGTGCGTCTGATACAGTCTGCATTTTCACTCTTCTTATTGCCCACCGATAGTGATTTGGCTGGCTGTTCAAGACATAACTAAAATGTTATAACCATAGCAGTTGCACAGACATATAGGCATACTGTAAAAGAGCAAATGTGGCAGGTGCATAGTAGAGCTGGCTGGAAAACACATTAATGCTTGACCTTTTAATGCTCTCAAATGCTACGAGCTGTGATGCTGATCCTGGTACATGAGACGAAACATCCACACAGGGTCATACAACTACAATACAGAATCTTGGTTGACTTGCTTGAATGCATTTTATGTCTGGTCTCAAGAGTGAAGGTTCTGGCAGCTAAATAAATAAAATATACATGAACAAATAAATATATAAATAAAGAGGGTGAGCGAGATCCTCGGAGGAGAGATCTGCTCAGATTTTAGTCTTTGAAAGTTGCAAATTAAATTCCCTCGTCAAGGCTCTAATCATTCACAGCAGATGGGGGCTTACGCTCGGTTTTTAGATCTGCGGGAATTCTAATGGTTATTGTTTCGGTTTAAATTGGGAGATTATTGCATTTTAATAAGTCCTCTTTGGGACTTGCCGCAACAATGGAGTGCCATGAATTACTGTAGATAGCTGTTCGCGTGTGCAGGGGGGAAAAATCAAGTTACTAAGTGTGACAAGTTGCTCCTTCTCCCTCTCTTCCCCTTTTTTCAGAGATGGCTCCGAGTGCATTTACCACCAAATTAACTATGTGCCGTGGGGAAAAGGAGCTTGGCTGTGGATTTTCATTAAAATGACACATCTGTTCAGCAATTTCTGCAAAGTAATTTTGCTAAAAGTTTTATCAGCTAATTTTAATTATTCACTCCAGTGAGTTGAATACAGGATTCATCATGTTGAATTAATACATTCAACATGACTTTTTTTCTCCCTTCCTCGTTCCCAAACAGACGAGAGGAGCGAAAAATGCAATCAACAAATTGAATTGTCATGCACTGCGGATTAAAATGTGATTCGTTAATTACAAAAATATATACAGTAACTATACAGGCTTCTATATTTTGAAGAATTAGGTGGCTCAAAACTGAATCGACAGAGATTAAGTTTAGACCAACCTATATGTGAGGACTTGCATCATTACAGCTTCTAGGTGTGGTGTGTCATATAGTTACCACTGTGACTGCCCATTTCCCCGTGTTTATACACAGTCATAATCGATTGTGTTAGTTTCAGTTGCCACACTATGTCCTTTGGGCATAAAGCCCTTTAGCTCAAGTCTTTTGTGACCGTTTCAGGGAACATTTAATTTCTCAGGCCCTCTAAAGCGTTCATGACGGTGAGAATGAAAGTGTTTTAGTCACAGATTAAAAACTGACACCTTACCTAATGAACATTTTCACCATGAAGGAGCTCCTATTCGCTACCCATAAACAAGAACCATCAGGAGAATAGTCTAGCTCAGTCTGAGACGCTGCTACCGCAGCACAGAGCACAGAGCACAGAGCCAGCACTAACTGACGATACCATTGGAGCCGAGGAAGAATCACAAAGAGCTCTCATTCAAAGAGAATCACATTCAAAGACCCAACTATTCAAAGACATCCCATTCAAGGACCTCTAGCTTCCCAGTCAAGTTACCGAAGGCTGCTGCTGCAGCTATACTGCTGCTAAACTGTGCTTTTGGTCCGAGTAGAAACACAAAGACCTGAGGCTCAGAAAATGATTTATTTTTTCCCTATTCTATTCTATCTTATCTCCTAAGGTAACTTCTCCTTAGCAACTTGTCCCTGGAGACTATCCCCTTGCCCTGCTATCCCGATGCACATCAGCACACAGAACAAATGAGACGCCAGGGCAGGGAGAGACAGGCAGATTGGAAAGTGATACCTTTCAAGTAGGGGCTCCTGTGAAGCCCGTTTTCCTCTCTCTGTGTGTCTCTGAATTCTGTAAAGCATCCCAAAGGAGTCCTCTACAACAGACTGTGAGGACATTAGAGGTTTTATGGACAAAGTGATGGAAAAAACAACATACAGTATTTGTTCTACATTAAAAGGCAACCTATTAAAAGGAAGTAAGAACATCAGGTTAGGTGTTCCACCTTAAATTGAGGTGAGTGGAGGTGGTCTCTGTCATTTTCAAACCCCTGCAGTGAGTATGAGCAAATCTAAATAACCTAAATCCTCTTTGACAAAAGGCCAGGTAAGGATGACTCAGTCACAGTCACCATGTTATCAGATGTACCTTCCATTCGTATACATGGGAGTACAGGGCTGCTGTTTCTGAACCTCGGCCAGCAAGACAATTTTCAATATTGACTCACTGCTCCAAAAGCTACTGCTACTACTGCAAAAATTTGATTCACAAATTCAATTATCCTATAAAATATGTGCCTTCCTTAAAGTCACAGGTTCTCACCCAATATCCTCCCGGCAAACTATGTAACTATTATTTGGAATTGTGATGTATTTATGAATATGTCTGCAGGAAAACCAAAATGTCAAACACTTTTAATAATCTGTTTATGGTAGGGAAATGATAGCAAGTAAATAAAGGTAGCTAGCATTGGACCCAATGATGCCTAACCATCCGAGTGACTGAATGATTGGAAAGCTTTCTTTGACGGCTCTCTGCTTCACTCCCTCCGTCCTTCCTTCCTTCCTTCCTTCCATCCCTCCAAACCCCACACAGCTGAATGTTTTTCCCTCTCTGGAGGCCTGTACCGGTTATCAAATGTAATAAATAAAGCAACTGAAATCTGTCTACTCTTCATCTTCCTTTGCTCTCCCAGGGATTTCAGCAAGCTGGCAAATTACCATTTCCAGGCGCCATATTCCCAAGATGCCACGGTGCTGCTTTTCTTCTCTTCCTGATGGAATCAGATGAGCACAACACCAAGGGAGACATTGCTACTGTGCGTCTGATACAGTCTGCATTTTCACTCTTCTATGCCCACCGATAGTGATTTGGCTGGCTGTTCAGACATAACTAAATGTTATAACCATAGCAGTGCACACATATAGGCATACTGTAAAAGAGCAAATGTGGCAGGTGCATAGTAGAGCTTGGCTGAAAACACATTAATGCTTGACCTTTTATGCTCTCAAATGCTACGAGCTGTGATGCTGATCTGGTACATGAGCGAAACATCCACACAGGTCATACAACTACAATACAGAATCTTGGTTGACTTCTTGAATGACTTTTATGCTGGTCTCAAGAGTGAAGGTTCTGGCACTAAATAAATAAAATACATGAACAAATAAATATAAAATAAAGAGTGAGCGAGATCTCGGAGAGAGATCGCTCAGATTTTAGTCTTGAAATGTTAATTAAATTCCTCGTCAAGGCTCTAATCATTCACGCAGAATGGGGGTCTTACGCTCGGTTTTAGATCTGCGGAATTCTAAGTATTGTTCTGTTTAATAGGAGATTATTGCATTTAATAAGTCCTTTTGACTTAGCGCAAAAATGTAGTGCCATGAATTACTGTATAGCTGTTATGCGTGCGGGGGGATTAGTTACTAAGCAATGAGTTCCATGAATACTGTAGATAAGCTGTTACTGCGTGCTGGGGGGGGGTCAAGTTACTAAGTTGACAAGTTGCTCTTCCTCCCTCTCCACCCTCTTTCCCCTTTTCCAGAAGGGGGGGGGGGGTTAAAGTACTAAGCAATGGAGTTCATGAATTACTGTAGAACTGTACCACAG
>NC_036860.1:43148177-43155539 GCF_002910315.2 Salvelinus sp. IW2-2015 | reverse complement strand
TGCAGGGGCGAAAAAATCAAGTTACTAAGTGTGACAAGTTGCTCTTCCTCCCTCTCCACCTTTTCTTCCCCTTTTCTGGAGATGGCTCCGTGTGTATTTAGCACCAAATTAACTATGTGCCGTGGGGATAATATTTTCATTCGACAGGGGGGAAGGGAAAGGAGCTTGGCTATGGATTTTCATTAAAATGACATCTGTTCAGCAATTTCGGAAAAGTAATTCTGCTGAAAGTTTTATCAGCTAATTTTAATTATTCACTCCACTGAGTTGAATACAGGATTCATCATGTTGAATTAATACATTCAACACAACATTTTTTCTCCCTCCCTCTCTTCCAAGTAGAAGAGAGGAGGGAAATAAGCAATCAACAAATGGAATTGTCATGCACCCGGTTAAAATGTGATTCGTTAATTACAACAACAAAAACGATATTGGCTTGTATATTTTGAAGAAATAGATTGGCTCAAAAATTCACCGACAGGAAGTTTAGAGCACCCCATATGCGAGGACTTTACAGCGTCTAGGTGTGGTGTGTCATTTAGTTACCACTGTGACTAGTCCTTTCCCCATGTTTATACACAGTTTAATAAATTGTGTTAGTTTCAGTTGCCACACAACTGTATGTCCATTGGGCATATAGCCTATTAGCTGAAATATTTTGTGACCGTTTCAGGGGATATTTAATTTCTCACAAGTCACTCTAAAGCGTTCATGACTGCGAAAATGAAAGCGTTTTAGTTACAGATAAAAAGCTAATTAATGAATTAACATTTTCACCATGAAGGAGCAGTCTGAGATGTCTGAGATGCTACTGTTTCAGTACGGAGGCAGCACTAACCAACGATAACACTGGAGCAGAGGGAGAATCACAAGACCTCCCGGTCAAAGAGTGCGCATTCAAAGAGAAGCACATTCAAAGAACAAACTATTCAAAGACATCCCATTCATGGACCTCTGGCTTTCCAGTCAAGTTACTGCAGGTTGCTGCTGCTGCTATACTGTACTTTTGGTCCAAGTAGAAATTCAAAGACCTGAGGCTCAGAAAATATGATTGATTTTTTTCTCTCTTCTATTCTATCTTATCTCCTCAGGTAACTTTCCTTAGCAACTTGTCCGTGTAGACTATCACCTTGCCTTGCAGTCCTGATGCACATCAGCACACGGAACAAATGAGACGCCAAGGCAGGGGGAGACAGGCAGATTGCAAAGTGATACCTTCGAGGGAAGTGGGGTCCTTGTGATCTCTCTCTCTCTGAATTGTGTGTCCCAAAGGAGTCCTCTACAATGGACTGCAAGGACATTAGAGTTTTTTACGGACAAAGAGAAAAAAACAACATACATGGTTGTTCCACCTTAAAAGTCAAAATCGTAAAAGGTAGTAAGGACGTCCGGTTAGTTGTTCCATCTTAAATTGAGGTGAGGTGGTCTCTGTCATTGCCAAACCCTTGCAGTYAGCGTGGGCAAATCTAATTAACTTACTTCCTCTTTGCCAAAAGGCCAATCTAGAATGACTCAGTCATCATGTTATGAAATGTCCCTTACATTAGCGTACATGGGAGGAGACTGCTATTTCTGCCCTCGGCAAGCCAATCAATTTCCAGTATTGACTCACTACTCCTTTTTTATGAAGCTACTGCTACTACTGCTACGACTGCTATGACTGCTACTACTGCTACTACTGCTGCTACTGCTGCTGGTACTACTGCTACTACTACTGCTACTACTGCTACTACTACTACTACTGCTACTACTGCTACTACTGCTGCTACTACTACTACTACTNCTACTACTACTACTACTGCTACTACTACTACTACTGCTACTACTGCTACTACTACTACTGCTACTACTGCTACTACTGCTACTACTACTGCTACTACTGCTACTACTACTACTACTGCTACTACTACTACTACTGCTACTACTACTACTACTACTGCTACTGCTAAAATTCAATCCCGCAATCAAATATTTGCCTTCCCTAAAGTCACGGGTTCTCGCCCAATATCCTCCCGGCAAACTATTTAAGATGGAAGTGTGATGTATTTATTAATATGTCTGCAGGAAAGCCAACATGTCAAACCTTTTTAACTATCTCTTTATGGTAGAGAAATCATAGCACATAAATAAAAGTAGCTAGCAGTGGACCCATTGATGCCTAACCATCTGAGTGACTGAATGATTGGAAAGCTTTCTTTGACGGCTCTCCGCTTCACTCCCTCTGTCCGTCCCTCCGTCCCTCCCTTCCTCCAAACCCCACACAGCTGAATGTTTCCCTCTCTGGAGGCCTGTATCGGTTATCAAATTTAATAAATAAAGCAACTGAAATCTGTCTACTCTTCATCTTCTCTTGCTCTCCCAGGGATTCCAGCAAGCTGGCAAATTACCATTTCCAGGCACCATATTCCCAAGACGCCACGGTGCTGCTTTTCTTCTCTTCCTGATGGAATCGGATGAGCACAACCAAGGGAGACATTGTTATCCACTGGCTAGGATCCCCAAAAAACAAGGCGTTACCAAGACAGCCCGCTCTGACAGCTCACCATATGAGAATATACGTCAAGACAGCAGGGAAAAAGAATAATAATATGATTTTAAAACACTTCAGTTTAAAAAGAAATCCCTTTATGTACCATGGATTGTAATCGAGTGAAATTATAGCTTTCCCTTCCCTTCTGTAAACTGTGTGTATAATGCACTTTCTAGAATGACTCTCACTTCCAAAAGAATAGGTGAATGCAGCAGCAGCAGTTGATATGGAAAAGTTAGGTGCAAATTGAAATTAATTGAAATGGTTACAGATTCATACAGGGTAGAAGGGATTTGAATGGGTAGGAATAAAAATATCATTTTCAAAATACGTATCTAAGCGGGAAAAAAGAAGGGGGGCCCTAAGTGTGAAAGTAAATGTATAGATCTGTGCTAGGCAAGAAGGATATGAACGCTCCTTCTGGCTGGGCGCTTGTAGAGCAGTGATTTCCTGGATTACAGGGTAAATCTGGGGAGAGAGGAACACCAGAGATCAGCCACCCCCCTGTGGGGTGCAGGCTGGAGCAGAAGAAGATGGGAAAAGACATAATTTAATGGATAGCAAATATTCTTTAATGCTGTCATACGTAAYGGTTCAAATTACTGTGTCTCGTGGGAGAATGGGACATCCATTTCCCCGTGAAGCAGAACATATTGCAGAGGTGAAAATGTATATTTTCATGAGCACCATTAGAGATCTTCAGACGTGATAACTCAACTGAATGAACCGCTTGGTGGTGATTTTGTCTCAACAGGGCCCTAAGAGCCTATCTACAAGTAAAGGTTTGAATTTCATTTAGAAAATACAGCTACCTCTCTCCTTGAAGCTACATTTAGAATTTGACAAAATAACCTCTAGAGAACATTCTGATCTTGTTACAGTTAAATATGTGTTAAAAAACACTTCTGGATGTGCGAACAGGGGCCTTTAAATTAACTTGTATCCAGAAACACGACTGTCTTGGCTGCTAGGGGCAACAATGTGACCTTTCCACTGAATTATAATTCAACTAGACTACTCTCTAACTGATTTTAATATGAGCCAGGCCTGCGATACTTCTCTGCCTGAACAATAATTGGCAGCATAAATCAATTCATGATAGGGGGACAACATGATCTCCTTTAGAACGGAACGACCCATTGACATTGCAGCAATGCATGCCGCTGAATCAAATAAACCACATTGACAGGTAGTAAAAGATTATCATGTCACATTTCATCTATAGTGAGGTGTTTTGACGTTCTATGTGGAGGGTGTAGAGGGTGTATGTGTGTGAGTGCGTGTGCATGCATGAGTGCGGGTCATGGTTTCACATGGTTATGTAAACACGGCTGTTATATCTCTAGGCTCAACTCAATCCTTTAATGGCTTCTTAGAACGTTCGAGCAGAAGGATGCAGCTATACTGTAGGCCTCACCTGGTGACTGAAAATTGGGATGGGAGGTTACTAACCAGCAATCCAATCCAAGGGGATAATATGCCTCAGCCCCAACCCAACCCAGTCTCTTAAACTGCATGTAATCCACTCAACCAGCCTGTCACAGCAACAATGAACTCCTGGCTCTCCGCTTCCCTCCTCCACCATCACTTCCACCCCTAGGGCCCTCCAACGCTATCCATCTCAGGAACACTTCAATAGCCTACCTGGCCTCCTGCTGCGCCCATTATCCGCTAAGTAGTTCTAAAAGGATTGGAGAGGGAGAGGGAGAGAGGCTTTCACAGGAGACATGCAATTAGGGCTCGAGAAAATTATCACAATTTAGATTTCCTCTGTGTGTCTCCCTGAGAGTGCTGCTGTCAGAGAGGGGTCACTGGAGTACAAATACTGTACAGGCACATGACTGAACACATTGCATACTAGCTAAATCCCATCTTCATTCATCACAGGTAACCAGAGGCAGAGTCTTTGCCTGGACTAACATTCCACTGTGGATATCTCTGGCTGGGTCTCTGGAGTAGAAACTGTTGTGACAAGCCGTATTAGGGAGTGAGTTAATCAAGTAGCACAAATTCAACCCCACTACCTCCCACCCAAACTCACTCCCCCTGTTCACTCAATAGAGTTATGTGGAAGGAATGAGGATATAAGGACACCAGAGAAAGAGACAGGCTTGGTTTATCCCATTTACTAATTTGGGATGTGCAATGTACATACAGCACAATCAATACATCTAAGCATTACCCAATGAATTAGTGTTCTGCTATGTAGCCTATGTGTTAACATGTGGCCATATCCAGTTCTAATGTATATTGACAGTAATAAAGGTTGCTATCTAAACTAAATGGAATAATGAGGCCATATAAGTACACATGCCGTATTAACAAACTAACACAAACACATCCAAGACCTAGGAGTATACATCACACTGCTCTCCATAATAAACGTGTGTTTTTACCGATACTCCACTACTCTTTAGAGTCATGTTGAGCTCCTGAGAAAATGGTAGTGTGGTAATCACTGCTCGTTTCCATTCGATCCATAACGGGGACAGTGTATAACATCGCTCTGTGGGAACCATCTAATTTTAACCTGCACATAACTCTGTCTGGAAATCAATATGAGGACAGTCCAGTGGAGACTGCCATCTTGTGCAGTGCAGCGGACTGACTGTAAAACAGACAGCGAGAGACAGACGGTACTCTCTCTGGTACCCAGCAGCTATAATATCCATCCTTGGCGGTTCACTTGACATTTACTTGCCCCGCTTTTCCCAGAGCCTACTCCTTCCCTAACTGCCAGCTCTCCAACTCTCTGGGGTCTGCCGACCGACCGGGTGAACAGATAACAAACCTGTCAAGGCGGGTTAGGACGGGGGAGAAATCCAGGGCCGGGACTGGCTGGGCTAGGGGGACGGGGGTAATGTGTTCCAGAGGGTTATGGGGCTGGTGTGCATGTGTTTGTGTGTGTGTGTGTGTGAATGTAGTGTGTGGTGGAGGGGTGGGGGGTTGTTGATGACATGAGAAGCACTCTGAGGGCTGGGCCTGGGAGAACCAGCAGTAAGGTGCAAAGTGTTAACTAAGCTAGCTACTTAAATGGGTCCAGCACAGCCCACAGCCAAAAACAGCAGTCTGATTAGATTTCTCACTGCAGACATTTTCAAATGGCTGGCCCTCTTTTTACCCTCCATTTCACCTATTCTTTACACGGTGGATCCCCATCCACCCCTCCTCCTTCCCATACAGTCAAAGGAGCTGTCAAGGGTGCTTTCTTAAGCCTGTCAGAGAGACAGGTCAGGGGTGGAAGGTTGAGGTGGGCTGGGATGGGCTCTCTTTAAGGTTGGGACGGGATGAGAGTGACTTGGGGGCTGAGTGCTGTCTTTAAGGTTTTGATAACATTCATGGTGATGGTGTCCCAAGGGGTGTGGAAATGTCACCACTCTCCTGCTACAGGGGAAATTATTCTACAAATAGAAAGGACATAGAGAGAAGCAGAACATTGCCTTTGTGAAGCAGCCTGTCAATGACTCATATTTTAGCATATTTCACCCTGCTCTGACACTTCCTGCTAGGTCATCCATTTCTATATCCAATACAAACCATGTAAAAAAAAGGTCAAAATAATAATGATATTAGCCAATCCTCCAAAAAAACAATTAACACAAGTTCAAGTTTTTATTGATATTCACATGGCAGTCAAGGTCACTGAAATACATGGATATTACACTACATACACAATACAAGATTTAAATTGAAATCACAAGTGCAATTCATGGTAATGTACATTTAGGAGACTCAACAAGTTTTTTTTACAGGGATACAGAAAAGTCTAGGCAGTTTCTCACTTCGGGACAAGTCTCTGAATGTCCTTGAGTGGCCCAGCCAGAGCCCGGACTTGAACCCGATAGAACATCTCTGGAGAGACCTAAAAATGTGCAGCGATGCTCCCCATCCAACCTGACAGAGCTTGACAGGATCTGCAGAGAAGAATGGGAGAAACTTCCCAAATACAGGTGTGCCAAGCTTGTAGCATCATACCCAAGAAGACTCGAGGCTGTAATCGCTGCCAAAGGTGCTTCAACAAAGTACTGAGTAAAGAGTCTGAATACTACTGTAAGTCGCTCTGGATAAGAGCGTCTGCTAAATGACTAAAATGTAAATGTAAATGTAAATGTGATAACAGTTTTTTGTATTTTTATACATTAGCAAAAATTTCTAAAAACCTGTTTTTGCTTTGTCATTATGGGGTATTGTGTGTAGACTGATCAATTTAATACATTTAGTTCTAATGTATATTGACAGTATAAAGGTTGCTATCTAACACTAAATGGAATAATGCAGGCCATATAAGTACACATGCCGTATTAACAAACTAACACAAACACATCCAAGACCTAGGGAGTATACATCACACTGCTCTCCATAATAAACGTGTGTTTTCCGATACTCCACTACTCTTTAGAGTCATGTTTGAGCTCCTGAGAAAATGGTAGTGTGGTAATCACTGCTCGTTTCCCATTTCGATCCATAACGGGGACAGTGTATAACATCGCTCTGTGGGAACCATCTAATTTTAACCTGCACATAACTCGTTCTGGAAATCAATATGAGGACAGTCCAGTGGAGACTGCCATCTGTGCAGTGGCAGCGGACTGACTGTAAAACAGACAGCGAGAGACAGACGGTACTCTCTCTGGTACCCAGCCCACTATAATATCCATCCTTGGCGGTTCACTTGACATTTACTTGCCCCGCTTTTCCTGGAGCCTTCTCCTTCCCTAACTGCCAGCGCCTCTAACTCTCTGGGGTCTGCCGACCGACCGGGTGAACAGATAACAAACCTGTCAAGGGGGTTAGGACGGGGGAGAAATCCAGGGCCGGGACTGGCTGGGCTG
>NC_036860.1:43120817-43144131 GCF_002910315.2 Salvelinus sp. IW2-2015 | reverse complement strand
TGGGGGTACAGGGGTTGATGTGTTCCAGAGGGGGGGGGGGTGTGTGTGAATGTAGTGTGTGGTAGAGTGGTGGAGGTGGATGACATGAGAAGCCCTCTGAGGCCTGGGAGATCCACCTGTAAGGTATACAGCGTCAGCTGGCTAGCTACTTAAATGGGTCCAGCACAGCACAGCCCGATTAGATCTCTCACTGCAGACATTTTCAAATGGCTGGTCACCTTTTTCCTCTCCATTTCACCTATTCTTTACAAGGTGGATCCAAATCCACCCCTCCTCCTTCCCATCCAGTCAAAGGAGCTGTCAAGGCTCTTTCTTAAGCCTGTCAGAGAGACAGGTCAGGGGTGGAAGGTTAAGGTGGGCTGGGATGGGAGTGACTTGGGGGCTGAGGGCTGTATAACATTCATGGTGATGGTGTCCCGAGGGGTGAGGAAATGTCACTGCTCTCCTGCTACGAGGGAAATTATTCTACAAATAGAAAGGACAGAGAGAGAAGCACAACATTGCCTTTGTGAAGCAGCCTGTCAATGACTCATATTTTAGCATCTCAGCCCGCTCTGACACTGACTACTAGGACATCCATATCTTTATCCAATAGAAACCATGCAAAACAACATGGATTAGAGCTGCAACAGGTATGCCTGCCCCCTTTCTAAGTTCAGTAGTTAGACAGCACAGTATTTACCTAAATTCAAATTATAACGATATAAGCCAATCTTCCTGAAAACCAACTACACTAAATTGATAGATCCAGGTTGATCCCTTAATGCCACTTTAAAACGAGTTATGGTTACGAAATGTGTTGATAAATGATTTACACAAGAGCAATATGTTACATTCATGCAAATGTACATGCCGTTTACTTCACACTTGAAAATGGCAAGGGGACTATTTAACAAGGTGATTGAACGAAAAGTATTCTACTGACTCATCACGTGAATAGAATCGAACATAAGGTGTTCAATAAACAAATAACAACGACACCAACACGTGCTATCAGAGAGTTAAATCTAACGATAGGCAACATACACGACTTAGACAAAGAAAACCAGAGGGACTTGTATTTCATAAACATGGAGGATTGTTAAAACGACTTTAACCAGCCATTCTTTAGAGTAAGGAACATGTTAAGAAGATTGAAAATGCAGGGTGAGGTATCAAGTCAAGAGTAACTGAAATAAATTATAGGCGAGCATCCGTTTTAAATGGCGTCGTTCTGTATTCAAATCATGATGACTTGGCAGTAGAACGTGAACTATTCTACAGTAAATGGCCTCTTGAAGCATACCAAGAAGCCTGTCTAAGAACTTAGACATGTTTATGACAAACCACAACCTCATCACTGCCTTGATACAACTGCAGGGCTGGAGTTTAAACATTTAATATTTTTTTAGCTATTTAAAGCATCGGGTGAAATCGAATACGCGAAAGACAGTGTGAGAGAGAGAGAGAGAGAGAGAGAGAGAGAGAGAGAGAGAGAGAGGGAGAGAGAGAGAGAGAGGAGAGAGAGAGGAAGAGAGAGAGAGAGAGAGAGAGAGAGAGAGAGAGAGAGAGAGA
Organism: Salvelinus sp. IW2-2015; assembly: GCF_002910315.2. NCBI lineage: Eukaryota > Metazoa > Chordata > Actinopteri > Salmoniformes > Salmonidae > Salvelinus > Salvelinus sp. IW2-2015. Next base: position 43,142,577 of record NC_036860.1, on the reverse strand, counting down.
GAGAGAGAGAGAGAGAGAGAGAGAGAGAGAGGGAGAGAGAGAGAGAGAAGAGAGAGAGAGAGAGAGAGAGAGAGAGAGAGAGAGAGAGAGAGAGAGAGAGAGAGAGATAAAAACTTCTAAACAAAACACCAGCATGCAGCCAAGATGCCTTTTTCTTTTCACTCTGCACTGTTTTTCAAAAAGCCCACATAATGTAACAGGAAAGGGAAAATAATTTAAATACAAAAGCCTGTGTTCTCATTTTGGGTGTGAAAGCACTACCAGGGCACTGGAACCTGCTTGATTTCCCCAGTCCAATTATATATCTATGTGCTCAATCCTTCCAGAATAGCAACAGCACGCCCAGGGACACCGCCTGCCTAAGCGCAGCGTGCCTAATGGAGTCCCAGAAGTTGACTCCATTTCATTGCTCCTAACTAATGGGCTGTGATATTTTCCCAAACTGACTGCTGCTCTGCCCCMTGGAAGCTAATCTAGTCAGTGCTGTGGCTGTGGAGCTAGGGCCCAGCCCGGCCCAACAGACAGACAACATCATGCCAGCCCTTAGCCAGCCAGCCCACTACACTGCCTCATTTCCCACAACAAACCCTTTATTCTATTCTACCTACTGCTGCTGGCTGATGGCTGCCGCTGTTGCCACCCCCGCCAACGCCACACGTACCCGCCCGCGCTCCCTATTCCCCTCCCCATGCTCATTAGTGCTTTCTGGCCGGGTGCTGATTGTCATACGGCCCCTGTGATGCCAGCTTCTCCCTGTGAGCCTGGCCTGCTGTGATGAATTTAAGATGCCTTTTATCTAACTGGGCTGAGGAGACACAAGGGAGAGGCAGGCGAAGGGGAAGCGTGGGACTAGAGAAGACTAGAGCCATCAGACTAGACTGACTGGACTGCTGAAGGACACTCTAAGGCTGGATACCTATTGGTCTCCAGTGGAAGCTCATGTCCAGGATGCTATGAGGAGAAATGGTCAGCCATAAATTCAATGGAATGGGTCCCTGTTTAGCCATATTGTAGCCACTGAGCATTCATCCAGATGGCTGTGGGACACACCAGTGGTGCCATACAATCACTGGCAGAGTGTCAGCATTGAGGAGTAAATATGAAGGTCTTTTTATATTTTCATATAAAAACCAGGGCTGCTTGCAATGACTTTTTCCTCTATGCTTCCTCCATTTTGAGGCCACATGTTTAAATGAATCCCACCCCTTTTGAGCATGTATAATTGTAAGTCATTATATCATATAAATTGATTTGGGGATGATTTCCCGACATTAAAATTGCTACTTATTACACCGAGGGGAGAGAATGAAATAAGAGTTGAACATTTGCAATTATTATTTCTGTGAGGTTCAAAGTCTAGAGACATTCAAAGTGGGTTTAGATATTATAACACCGTGTTAAGTGCACAGAAATGTAATTAAATGATGGCGAACTGCACTAAAGCAGAATAATGCCCCTAAAATGTAATTTCACAAGAATACAATTTTTCCATTTAACCAGGGCCCTCTTTCATCTTAAATCTCATCCAGAGACACAATGATTCCATTTCAAGAATAAAGGACGGGTAGGTGAAAAAACTAAATTGTCTGCTTTTATGGGGTGCGTGTAGAGGTTAATTATTTTCCTAATTACGTCTAGAAACGTCAAACATTTGTTTTCCCCCTAATTGACAAGGAAATTAACAGTGGACTACATTAGCCACAGAGGGTTGCTCTCCAACCCATTGTATAATGCTTAAAAGTGGCTTTCACATGCATTATGTATAAAAAGCAATTACTGTGCCGTTGTTACTCTGTAGTACCTTAAAGCCATGGAAAATCAGCAGTGTAAATCCATCCACGAGAAGAGGCAAAACTCTAATTATTCACAATATCCAACCACCTAAAGTGGCTGCACTTAAGAATGAAAAGCACAAAGAAAAATCTAAATGCATGACACCACCAGGATGTCCACCAGAGGAGGCTGGTGGGAGGAGCTATAGGAGGATGGATTCATTGTAATGGCTAGAATGGAATCAATGGAATGGAGTCAAAGACATTGTTTCCATGTGTTTGATACCATTTCCATGTATTCCATTCCAGCCATTACAATGAGCCTGTCCTCCTATAGCTCCCCCACCAGCCTCCCCTGATGTCACCACACACACACACACACACACACACACACACACACACACACACACACACACACACACACACACACACACACACACACACACACACACACACACACACACACACACACAGGAGAGGTGAGCTACAGTACTAGGTACTAGGCACCATCAGCTCATCATCATGGCATACTGCAGTGTTCAGTATACTGTTTCTCTCTATCCCAAGACAACCAGTAGTGTTCTAGCCCAATGTGCTGTTCCAGCTACTGATTATCATGTATTCTCTGGGCAAGCCTTCACTGCATTGAACTCAGTTGGCCAGGGAGATAAGGCCCTAATGGGATAGAGGGAGAGGTTTGGAATCAGATAGCCCTGGCCTAGGCTCGCTAATGCCTGGCTAATTTACCTCTTTCCTGGGCAGCCTGTGCTAGGGCCAATGGTCTGGTAGGGGTCAGATGCAGAGGGACAATCCTGGGTTAATCCTGTCCAATCCCCTGGCCTGTTTAGTGCTGCCCTCTGACCTCTCTCTATGGCCCCAACTCTGCCAGGGTGACTCTCTTTAAACGGGTCAGAGCCAATACTCAAATTGGTTTACAGAGAATTGAATACACCACAACACTATAATSCCTCTGTTAGGCTGTAGAATCTATGAGAATGCTCTCTAGGCAGGCTGCATTTTATTAATAGCTCACTGAAAGCCATTTAGGTTATCTCTTGGCATCTAATTTGGCATCTTCTTATTAATGTGCTAGTTTAGTTTAACCAATTTATGGGTAAAAAACWAAAATAAAAACATTTATCATGACCTTTCTTATATCACTCAGACACAGGACAGACACTTTAAAACAAACGTCCTTTTGATTCAGCTGTTTTTCCATGTATGAATCTGTTATTCAATGCGTTTCTATGGGCTAATAGTAGTAGGACCAAATTCAATGTTTCATCAAATAATGTAATATACTATATTATTGATACCTAAAGGGGTCCAAACATTCTAAATCAAATATTTTTATTTGTGAAACGGCAGCCAAGCATCGATCATCATGTCACCAGATTAAAACCCTAGATATTTATTGGAAAGGCGCATCAAGCTCATCACCATGCACTTTCACCCCATGAGAAGTTCATCCAAATGTATTTAATCTGTAACCTAATAAACTGCATGCTTTCCTGAGTTGTAGTGGTTTCCCTTCGATATGATGGTTATTATGGCTAAGAGTGGCGCAATGGGTAGCAGACGTTTTTACGGGCTACTGACCAATTCTGCTATTTTGTGTGTGTTTTTTGCGCTAATCTTATGTACTTATGTTCTCATTTCCTATGACCAAATGTTCTGGACATGTTCTGATGTTCTGGACATGTTCTGATGTTCTGGACATCAGAACAGCGATCACTAACCTCGATTTGGATGAAGACTTCTACTTCAACGAATCGACGGCACAGGACATACTGTGGACTAGGCCCTGATCCAGAGACTCGAAAAAGACAAAGCTGGTTTAAGAGAGGCCGACGTGTGGGCACCCTGATGAAACTACGTCAGCGAGCAAAGGGGAAGTCAGCTGTACAATTGAATGCGTTCAACTGAAATGTGTCTTCCGCATTTAACCCAACCCCTCTGAATCAAAGAGGTGCGGGGGGCTGCCATAATCGACATCCATGTCTTTGGCACACGGGGAACAGTGGCTTAACTGCCTTGTTCAGGGGCAGAATGACAGATTTTTACCTTGTCAGCTCGGGGATTCAATCCAGCAACCTTTCAGTGACTGGCCCAATGCTCTAACCACTAGGTTACCTGCCGCCCGAGTACATACAGTGCCTTCAGAAAGTATTCACACCGCTTGACTTTTTCCACATTGTCACGTGTGCTCCCTCTCCGGCCTCTAGGTCACCAGGCTGCTCCTTAAGGAGCACACCTGTCACCAGCATTACACGCATAATGACACTYACCTGGACTCCATCACCTCCTTGATTACCTGCCCTTTATATGTCACTCCCCTTGGTTCCTTCCCCAGGCGTCATTGTTTCTGTTTCTTGTCTGTGCGATGTTCGTGTTTTGTATTATGTTACATGTATTTATTAAAACACTCACTCCCTGAACTTGCTTCCCAACTCTCAGCGCACTCATTACAGAATGACACCTCACCAAAGGGAAGCGTCAGGGAGTTTTTTTGTTTTTGTGTTGGAGGTGATGTCGGGTCCGGGTGTCAGGACCGAGGCAWCCGGGGAGGTCAGCCGGTTCATCAGGCTCTCACTCCTCAGTTGGTTCGTCAGATTTCTGCGCCTCAGCAGAGGCGACCGGTCCGCTTCTGATCCCCGGGATCGTCCCTGTGGTTGGCGTCCTGCGGCTGGAGCCGAATGCGCCGGGGAGGGGGTACTGTCACGTAATGCTCTCTCTCCGGTGCTCTAGGTCGCCATGCTCCTGCGCCTCAGCTGGATCGGCAGGTTCCCGCGCTTTAGCAGAGGAGACCGGTCCGCTCGTTATCTCCGGGATCATCTCTGTGGTTGGCGTCCTGCGGCTGAAGCCGTACGCGCTGGGGAGGGGGTACTGTCACGTATGCTCTCTCTCCGGCCTCTAGGTCACCAGGCTGCTCGTTAAGGCGCACACCTGTCACTATCGTTACGCGCATTGTGTGAATATTAAATGGTGTAAATTTTGATAWTAATTTTTACTGGCCAACACACAATCCCACATAATGTCAATGCGGAATTATGTTTAATTTTTTTTCTTCTAATTAATAAAAGCTGAAAAGCTGAAATGTCTTGAGTCAATAGGTATTCAACCCCTTTGTTATGGCACGCCTAAATAAGTTCAGGAGTAAAAATAGCTTAACAAGAAAAGTCAATAATAATAGTGTTCAATAATAGTGTTCACCATGATTGTTTTGAATGGCTACTTCACCTCTGTACCCCACACATACAATTATCTGTAAGGTCGCTCAGTCGAACAGTGAATTTCAAACCAGGGAGGTTTTCCAATGTCTCTTAAAGAAGGGCACCTATTGATAGATGGGTAAAAATAAAAAAGCAGACATTGAATATCCTTTTGAGCATGATGCAGTTATTAATTACACTTTGGATGGTGTATCCATACATCCAGTCAGTACAAAGACACAGGTGTCCTTCCTAACTCAGTTCCCGGAGACGAAGGAAACCGCTCAGGGAATTCACCATGAGGCCAATGGTGACTTTAAAACAGTTACAGAGTTTAATGACTGTGATAGGAGAAAACTGAGGATGGATCATCAACATTGTAGCTACTCCAAAATACTAACCTCATTGACAGAATGAAAAGAATGAAGCCTGTACAGAATACAAATATTAAAACACATTACTGAGTACCACTCTCCATATTTCCAAGCATAGTGGTGGCTGCATCATGTTATGGGTATGCTTGTAATCGTTAAGGACTGGGGATTTTTTCAAGATAAAAAAATTACGTAATGGAGCTAAGCACAGGCAAAAAACCTGGTTCAGTCTGCTTTACACCACACACTGGAAAATGAATTTACCTTTCCGCAGCACAATAACCTAAAACACAAGACCAAATCTACATTTGAGTTGCTTACCAAGAAGGAGGTGAATGTTCCTGAGTGGCTGAGTTACAGTTAAATCAGCTTGAAAATCTATGGCAAAACTTGAAAATGTGATCGAGACAGAGCTTGAAGAATTTAGAAAAGAATAATGGGCAAATGTTCCCTCTGTTTTATTGGCAAATGTACAATCACTGGAGAACAATCTGTATGAGCTCCGTTCGAGACTATCCTTTTAACGGGACTTGAAGAATTGTAATATCCTAAGTTTCTCGGGGTCGTGGCTGAACAAGGACATGAATAATTTACATTTAGCTGTTTTTTCTATGTATGGGCAGGACAGAACGGCAGCGTCAGGTAAGCTTAAGGGGGAGGTGTGTGTCTCTTTGTTAACAACAGCTGGTGCACAATCTCTAACATTAAGGACGTCTTGTGGTTCTGCTCGCCTGAGTTAGAATACCTCATGATAAGATGTAGACCATACTATTTACCAAGATAGTTTTCATCTATATTTTTTTGTAGCTGTCTATTTACCACCACAAACTGTGTATTTACCACACACTAAGACCACACTCAACGAGTTGTATATTGCCATAAGCAAACAAGAAAATGCTTATCCACAACCGCCACTCCTAGTGGCCAGTGATTTTTAAAAATCCGGTTTACCTCATTTCTACCAGCATGTCACCTGTGCAACTAGAGGTGAAAAAACTCTAGATTACCTTTACTCCATACAAAGCTCTTCTTTGCTCCGATTGGGCAAATCTGACTCTATCCTCCTGATTCCTGCTTAAAAGCAAGAACTCAAACAGAAAGTACTAGTGACACGCTCAATATGGAAGTGGTCTGATGAAGAGGATGCTAAGCTACAGAACTGTTTCGGTATTACAGACTGGAATATGTTCCGGGATTCATCTGATGGCATTGAGGAGTTTACCACATCAGCCACCAGCTTCCTTAAAACCTCTTTAGGCTAGGGGGCAGTATTTTGATGTTTGGATGAAAAACGTGCCCAAAGTAAACTGCCTATTTCTCAGGCCCAGAAGCTAGAATATGCAGAATTTGTAGATTAGGATAGAAAACACTCTAAAGTTTCCAAAACTGTCAAAATATTGTCTGTGAGTATAACAGAACTGATATGGCAGGCGAAAACCTGAGGAAAATCCATCCAGGAAGTGCTGTTTGTCTGAAACTACTCTTTTCCATTGCAAGCCTATCTATCCTCAATTTAAAGGGATATCGACCAGATTCATTTCCCTATGGCTTCCACAAGGTGTGAACAGTCTTTAGACATAGTTTCAGGCTTTTATTCTGAAAAATTAGCGAGAATGATCACATCGCGTCAGTGGATAGCCAGATGTCCTCAGATTTGTGCATGCGCTCGCGCCGGGAGCGAGACCTTTTCTTTCTCTCTTCTATTGAAAAGGCTACTGTCCGGTTGAAATATTATCGATTATTTATTGTAAAAACAACCAGAAGATTGATTATAAAAAACGTTTGACATGTTTCTATGAATTTTACGGATACTATTTGGAATTTTTGTCTGCCCGTCATGACYGCACGAGCTTGTGGATTACTGAACAAAACGCTGCAACCAAATGGAGGTTTTTGGATATAAAGAGAATCTTTATCGAACAAAACAAACATTTATTGTGTAACTGGGAGTCTCGTGAGTGCAAACATACGAAGATCATCAAAGGTAAGTCATTCATTTTATTGCTTTTCTGACTTTCGTGACCAATCTACTTTGCTGCTAGCTGTTTGTAATGTTTTGTCTGCTGAGAGCTGTCCTCACATAATCGCATGGTTAGCTTTCACCGTAAAGCCTTTTTGAAATCTGACATGCCGGCTGGATTAACAACAAGTTAAGCTGTGTTTTGGTGTATTGCACTTGTGATTTCATGAAAATTAAATATTTTTTGTAATTTAATTTGAATTTGGCGCTCTGCAATTCACCGGATGCAGACGAAAATGATCCCGCTAAACGGATCTGTGCGGCAAGAGGTTATTAATAAGTGCATCGACGATGTCGTCCCCACAGTGACCATACGTACATATCCGAACCAGAAGCCATGGATTACAGGCAACATCCTCACTGAGCTGAAGGCTAAAACTGCCACTTTCAAGGAGTGAGAAACTAATCCGGACGCTTATAAGAAATCCCGCTATGCCCTCCGAGGAACCATTAAACAGACAAAGCGTCAATACAGAACTAAGCTCGAATCCTACTACACCAGCGCTGACGCTTGTCGGGTGTAGCAGGGCATGCAAACTATCACGGATTGAGCTGCCCAGTGATGCAAGCCTACCAGAAAAGCGAAATGCCTTATATGCTCGCTTCAAGGGAAGCAACATTGAACCATGCATTAGAGCAGCAGCTGTTCCGGACGACTGTGTGATCACGCTCTCCGTAGCCAATGTGAGTAAGACCTTTAAACATGTTAACATTCACAAGGCCACAGGGCCAGACGGATTACCAAGATGCGTACTCAGAAACTGTGCTACCCAGCTGGCAAGTGTCTTCACTGACATTTTCAACATCTACCTGACCCAGTCTGTAATACCTACATGTTTCAAGCAGACCACCATAGCACCCAGGTGGTGAAGGTAGGCAACAACACATCCATCATGCTGACCCCCAACACGGGGGCCCCTCAGGGGTGCGTGCTTAGTCCCCTCCTATACTCTCTGTTCACCCACGACTGCGTGGCCACGCACGACTCAAGCACCATTATTAAGTTTGCCGACGACACAACGGTGGTACGCCTGATCACTGACGATGATGAGACAGCCAATAGTGAGGAGGTCAGAGACCTGCAGTGTGGTCCCAGGACAACAACCTCTCCCTCAACATTAGCAAGACAAAGGAGCTGATCATGGACTACAGGAAACGGTGGGCCGAGCATGCCCCCATTCGCATTGACGGGGCTGTAGTGGAGCGTGTCGAGACCTTCAACTTCCTCTGTGTCCACATTACTAAGAATCTATCATGGTCCACACACACCAACACAGTCGTGAAGAGGGCACCACAATGCCTCTTCCCCCTCAGGAGGCTGAAAAGATTTGGCACAGGCCCTCAGACTCTCAAAAAGTTCTACAGCTGCACCATTGAGAGCAACTTGACTGGCTGAATCACCGCTTGGTATGGCAACTGCTTGGGATCCAACCGCATGGCGCTACAGTACATCACTTGGGCCGAACTCCCTGCCATCCAGGACCTCTATACCATGTGGTGTAAGAGGAAGGCCCCCAAAAAAGACTCCAGCCACCTAAGTCATAGACTGTTCTCTCTTCTACCTTATGGGAAGAATTTCACTGTTAGTCTACATCTGTTGTTTACGAAGCACGTGAATAATACAATTTTATTTGATTTGAAATCAATATTTGCGCATAAAAGCTGTTCCACAGGCATTTWTCACATAATGAATTTTACCTACACAAAAAGATCCCACTTTGTTTTGTCAACATTTGGAAAATGTACAGACACATTTGCTGTTTCCATCATTGTCTGTCATGACATTTTTTAATCCAACATGTACTTTACTCGCATAAAAAGGTTGGATGGGAACCTGGTTACTGAGAAGAAAGAGTGAGTGAATGGAAGCTAGCTGTGTGTAGTTGTGGGAGTGAAAAACAAGATGAATTTCATACATGTTTGTCGGTTTATTGGAGCTCAAATCATTATCTGCAGAGCATGATCTGCTAAATAATATTATGATGGGGAGGGAGGAAGAAGGGAGGAGGGAGAGGAGGGCAGGAGGAGGAGGAGGTAGGAGGAGGAGGGAGGGAGGGAAAAGGGTTGAGGGACGTGTGTACATGAATAGAGAGGGGGAAGTGTATTTCTGATTAATGTGGAACGATTTTCCAACAAAGGATTGGGTGCAATTTCACCACCGCTTGACGCAAGACTACTGTCATTCCATTATAGATGGCTGGCAGATTAATCTCTGTCCCTCTTTTCAATTTACACTTTCGTCGTGCTGCAGCAAGAGATAGAATTTTCCTGTGTGTATGAATACAGTAACTGAAGGGGCTCAACGCTCCTCATCAGGAGTGAATGGGACACACCACACACACACGCCTCTTCGGAAGCACTTATCCTCTTATTGCGTACACTTATTCAATTTCTGTGTCAATATCGACCGTAATCAAATGGGGTGGTGTGACAAGTAGGATGAAAGCCTTTATGTGTGTGTGTGCGCATGCGTGTGTGAGAGCAGTAAATCTCCCTGCTGACAGGACAGGACAGGGCTGGATGAAATACTATTGTTTTCGGAGAATCATAAAGAATAAAATATAAATAACTTACAGTACTATGAAGTCGTGCTCATTTGAAAGAGATTAAGCCAATGCTCGTTTAGTAGATTGTTTGTTATCATAACGGTCACTAGTATCTACTTTAAAATAATCTACATAATGTTCTTTGGTTCTGTACAAAATGGATTTTTTTGAAGTGTGACCAAATGTTGAGTTCTTAGCAGATTAACATCTGAGTTTGTGTAGCTTAAAGAGTAGCTAAAATACTAATGTACTCCAACACTAGTATGACAGAACATTTACACACTGTAATGCATCTAATGTGTATCATTTGTTTAAGGAGCGACTGAACCTATAAACCAAACAATCCCGTTGAATGACTTATGTGGCGTCGATATGAGTCAGAAACATTAATTCTAATGTCAATATTGACATACTACAGTATAAATTGGATCATTTTGGTCATATAGTCATYAGTCTTGTCCAAAACTGAGTTTSAAATCAGAGTGTTTCTTAACAAGTAAATTAAGGTTGGGTTTGTATTACAATTCATGCCCCTTTTTGCTAAGCTCCACGCGCAAATCGCCTCACAACATTTTGAGACTGAAAAGCAGTATATGGATTGACCATGCCTCCGGCTCTCTATAGGAGATGTTGTACCCATTGTGACTATTAAAACCTACCCTAACCAAAAACGTGGATAGATGGCAGCATTTGCACAAAACTGAAAGTGCGAACCACTGCATTTAACCATGGCAAGGTGACTGGGAATATGGCAGAATACAAACAGTGTAGTTATTCCCTCCGTAAAGCAATCAAACAGGCAAAACGTCAGTATAGAGACAAAGTGGAGTCGCAATTCAACGGCTAAGACACAAGACGTATGTGACAGGGTCTACAGACAATCACCGATTACAAAGGGAAAACAAGCCAYGTCGCGGACACTGACGTCTTGCTTCCGGACAAGCTAAACACCTTTTTCGCCCACTTTTARGACAACAAAGTGCCCCGACGCGGCCCGCTACCAAAGACTGGGCTTTCCTTCTCCATGGCCGATGTAAGTAAGACATAAAGGCATTTAAGCATGTTAACCCTCGCAAGGCTGCTGGCCCAGACGGCATCCCAAGCCGCGTCCTCAGAGCAAGCGCAGACCATCTGGMTGGAGTGTTTAGGAACATATTCAATCTCTCCCTATCCCAGTCTGCTGTCCCCACATGCTTCAAGATGGCCACCATTGTTGCTGTACAGAAGAAAGCAAAGGTTTCTGAACTAAATGACTATCGCCCCGTAGCACTCACTTCTGTCATCATGAAGTGCTTTGAGAGACTAGTCAAGGATCATATCACCTCTATCTTACCCTAGACCCACTTCAATTTGCTTACCGCCCCAATAGATCCACAGACAATGTAATCGCCATCGCACTGCACACTGCCCTATCCCATCTGCACAAGAGGAAACACCTGTTCATTGACTATAGCTCAGTATTCAACACCATAGTACCCTCCAAGCTCATCACTAAGCTCGAGGACCTGGGTCTGAACCCCACCCTGTGCAACTGGGTCCAGGAAAAKAACCTCTCACTCAACGTCAACAAGACAAAGGGGCTGATCGTGGACTTCAGGAAACAGCAGAGAGAGCACCCCCCTATCCACATCGACGGGACYACAGTGGAGAAGGTGGAACGCTTCAAGTTCCTCGGCATACTCATCACTGACAAACTTAAATGGTCCACCCACGCAGACAGTGTGGTGAAGAAAGCGCAACAGCGCCTCTTCAACCTCAGGAGGCTGARGAAATTTGGCTTGGCACCTAAAACCCTCACAAACTTTTACAGATGCACAATTGAGAGCATCCTGTCGGGCTGTATCACTGCCTGGTACGGCAACTGCACCGCCCACAAAAGCAGTGCTCTCCAGAGGGTGGTGCGGTCTGCCCAACRCATCACAGGGGTGCAAACTACCTGCCCTCTAGAACACCTACAGCACCCGATGTCACAGGAAGGCCATAAAGATTATCAAGGACAACAACCACCCGAGCCACTGCCTGTTCACCCCGCTATCATCCAGAAGGCAAGGTCAGTACAGGTGCATCAAAGCTGGGACGAGAGACTGAAAAACAGCTTCTATCTCAAGGCCATCACTGTTAAATAGCATTCACTAGCACATTAGAGGCTGCTGTCCTATATACATAGACTTGAAATCATTGGCCACTTTAATAATGGAGCACTAGTCACTTTAGTAATGTTTACATATTTTGTATTACTCATCTCATATGTATATACTGTATTCTATTCTATTGTACTGTATCTTAGTCTATGCCGCACTGACATTGCTCGTACAAATATTTATATATTCTTAATTCCATTCCTTTACTTAGACGTGTGTRTATTGTTGTGAAATTGTTAGATATTACTTGTTAGATATTACTGCACTGTTGGAGATAGAAACACAAGCATTTCTCTACACCGGCAATAACATCTGCTAAACACGTGTATGTGACCAATACAATTTGATTTGATTTTACTGTGTGTAATGTGAAATTTGAAAAGTTGTATAAAAACATACCCGGCTAGATAGAATAGTAAGCTCGTTCCCCAAACAAGYGGTTACAGTGAGTAGTCATTTTGGTTGTGAAGTGCATTAGCAAGAAGCTTTGTTATTTCTTTCGAACAAAATGCGATTTACCCCTTGGTTGTCTATTATACCACCCTGTCACAGACCCTCCCAGTCAACACCACCTCATCAGATTGCCTGCTGCAGTTCAAGAGATGTTCAGTTAGCAGCTGAACATGCAGCATAGATCAGATCAGCGAGGCGGCCCTTATCATGCAGACATGCCCTCACTGTGATCATTCCTATGGAAGGAACAGTCATCCACATGTTGGCAAGTATTCGGCCASCAACCTTCTAACTGCCATTGCTAATAGAAAAGTGACTGTGTTTTTGTTCACAGATGCATCTATGGAGCCATCACTTGGAGACTTGCAAGATGATAGGATGGAATCCTGACCGACAGACAGGCTTGATACTGATGCCTCTGAATGGAGAGGGACCAGGCACTCAACACATCAACAATGTGAGAGTGAAGGTGATTACTAATAATACAGTACAGCAGAAATGTCCAGTATTTGCAACACCCTTTTCATTCCATGTGTCACTGATGAACTCTGCCTCAACTCTGCATAGTTCTACAGATGGAGAGGACTGTAAATGCTTTTGCCAGACACCAGCCTCGGTCGTTTGATTGGAAGACCCTCAGTGGGTAGGTTTTATCTGACATGTTCAAACTTCAACATAGTACCTGCTTGTGTGTCAGATATGACCTATCCTAACTGTAATTGGTAATAGTACAGTGMCACGTGTGTATGTGTTCACAAAAACATGTATGGAGCCAGTACATGGAGACTTGCAAGATGATGTGATGAAGTCCATACTGACAGACGGGCTTGATACTGATGTCTCTGAATGGAGAGAGACCTGGCACTCGACATTAAACTATTTTAAGAAACGCCTTTGCAAGCATTTAGCAACATAACCTATGATGATGATACTTTCAAAGCAGATGACAGGTTCAAAAGAGCTTGAAACAAAGAAGAGGTTTGTGACATATCCTTTCCTGAGGCGAGTCACCCTCCAAAGGCCAGAARCATGACAGCAGAGAAATAGTTCTCCACTGATCTGTAATCCGGCACCGCAGGAAAAACAAGTTTCAAAAATGTCCACCAGTGCTAAAAATGACAGTATGGTGATTTGTAATGGATTCTTGAAATCTAACAATTCTAAGAAAAGGGCATAATGGGCTGTATCTGAGATTCTCATTTCAACGCATCACAGAGAAGATTTCCATCCAAAATACGGAGCACCCAACCGCACAAATAGTATCCAAAACTCCAGGAAGAAAGAAACATCTACCTAAAACTGAAACCACACACTGGCTTTAGCTAATGGAGAAGCTTCAGCTGGTTGCTATGTAACAATGCATGATGATTAGGCTTAAGGAAACATATAAACATGACTGCATATGAAACTGAATCTCCGAGAGAGATGGGAAATAAACAAAGACGGTGGGAGGGCTGGGTATAGCGAGGCCGCAGCTAGCACTCGAGTGTCATAAATACGACATCACAGCAGCCATCCTGCAGATTCCTGGGGTCTGACTAGATTGCAGATGGAAAAGTGAGCCTTAAAACCACATCCCCAACAACGGGAGAAAATAAATAATTTTTCATAACTGTTTCTATTTACTGGAAGCCTTATATATCTCCCACGGGAGCAGAAACAAATGAAAATGTTATTTCTCTTCTCATGAACTCCTACCTTGCTTTTTCACTGCTTGCAATTTCATTCTGCCTCCAAATGTGACTTAAGCCTGTGACTTGAGGGAAATAATGTTCGGAGAACTATAATTGCAGGGGCTTGTTTTCTTACATATATATTTMTTTGGTTTATTTGGTTTTTGGGCGGTTGCTTTGTGGTTTAAGGGAAATTGCGCTGGCTTCTGAAATAGAAGTGATGTGACATCCAAAGCCTCACAGTAATCCAGTCAGACTCGCAGGCCCTGAATAAGACAGAACATGCCCTCCTCCCATCCAAAGAAAAACACTGGCCTAATGCACATGGACAGCCTTGTAAAGTGGAGCCTGTCAAAACGGAAACTCAAAACACATAATAGTAGCTATATGTTCACAGATCGTAAGCCCAAAAATTGCTCTCCAACATTCTTTATGTAATACTAAGGACAAGAGATGTATTTTTCCACKCCTAGCCCATTTCTTACCCTCCTTCTCCCCTCTCTTCTACACCTCTGTTCACTTCATACACTGCACGCACAGGGATACAATAGTGGGCAGCAACAGTATAAAGCCAGATGAAAGCTAAACAACCCAGAGACCATGTCATTTCCTTTGGGGTCTGGTAAGGATAAAGGCAGCCCCACCAGCCCCTGCTCTAACCAGTAATCCACAGAGTCTCAGTGCTGCTAGCTGGGGGAGCCAGACAGGGCTACTCCCATATCCCTAGAAGGAGGCAGGGAGGCATTGATTATACAACAGGCTCAGCATGTCCAGCCCCCAGCTTTCATCCATACATTTCAACAACAGTGGGCTGAAGGATACTTCTGGACTCCTGGCGAGGCCCAACACACTGTTTAAGGATTTCRGTCAGCTAACTGCATGTTCACTGGAACTGGGCCGTTAAGTCCTAAACCCCTAAAGCTGAAAGAAAAATAAACTAGGCTAACCATGGCTTGTTTTTTCCTCATATTGTTTATATATTTGCCATTCGTTTAATACTGTAAAGTAAATACCCTTTGTGACGGCCCCTCCCTGCTCTGTCTACTGGGTTCTGCTGGCCTTACTTCCTGCAGAAGATTGGTGGGCGGAGTAGGAGAGGTGGGCGGAGTTGGGAGGCTCCTCAGTGCTGATGGGGCACACCTGTGAAAGCTCAGCTGGGCATAAAGCCACTGTTATCCCCATTCAGCAAGAGATTCCTCTTTCCATGCATACCTTTGGTTGTTTCGTTGTAGTTTTGGCAGTTTACACCTAATTTACTGACCTTCATGCCTCATCTGATTATTGTTGTGAGTGTTTATTTTACTTTTGGAATAAATCAATTTTGTTATTCCTTTACTCAGTGGTTGGTTCCCATTGTTTGTTACAATCTTGAGCCAGGTTGTAACACGGTTTACTATATTGACATTATTCGTTAATATTTTGTAGAAGACATCAACATTGACCAGGTTAAGGGATGTCAATAAAAGGTTCAGCCCCCAGTCTGGGCCAAACATGTTCTTCTGTCTCAGATGAGAAATCTATCATGCAGCAGAGCATAGGCTACACACTATGTGATAGACTGCTATAGGGGAAACCCAGCAGGATTCCATGCATGAGAGGAGATGTTTATTAGACTGCTGTGTTTGGCCCAGAGACACAGGAGAGAGGGGAGACAGAGGGGTCATGAACCAGCAGGCCTTCCTGTGGACTCCCCATACGCTACCCATTCATTCATACTGTAGACCCCCCCCCATGCCCAACAGCCAAACTATCACCCCCCTTTATCCTGGGAATCCAATGCCCCCCCCCCCACACACACACTCTTCAGCTAGGTTTTCCTTAATTCATTGAAGGAGTCATATGGTGAGAGCATTAGAGGGGTTGGGAGGGGAGAATGTCASATTTACCCTAAAGACATACAGCGTAAAAAAGGTGAGGAAAAGAGAAAGATGCCTGTGATATTTACAGTGCTCTGACGAGGCGGGGAGCGGTGGAAAGGAAAGGAAGAGGGGGTCATGATGATTTGTTGGCCCAGGAGAGGTAAGCTTTACCCAGCCGTGATACCCAATCATGTTTATGAGGGGGAGCCGGTGCTGTGCTGGGCTCCTGGTGAGCTGGATTGTGTTTTCTCTGGCTCCCAGTCTTGGCCTACAGTAAGTGCACCCCCACCAAGATATTGTGATTGAAGGACACGGCTCGAGCTAGGCTTCTCCCCAGGGAGTTATAGAGACAAAGATACAGAGGGGTCCAGAATTATTGGATCCCTTGATGAGCAAAAAAATGTTTTATACTGATACAATTGCTCAGAGAACGAGATGGTTTAAAACATATATATATTTTTTTAAATAGCAAAAAGACGGGCCAAAATTATTGCATACCCTGTTTTGAATACTCCAGCACCCTCCCCTTGATGATATATGTTTTCTAAACATTTTTATGAGGTTGAAGAACACACTGGGAGGGATCTTAGACCATTCCTCCATACAGAATCATTCAAAATCCTTGATATTCTTCGTCTGCSCTTGTGGGCTGCCCTCTTCAATTCAAACCAC
The DNA here is from genome assembly GCF_002910315.2 of Salvelinus sp. IW2-2015. Classification (NCBI taxonomy): domain Eukaryota; kingdom Metazoa; phylum Chordata; class Actinopteri; order Salmoniformes; family Salmonidae; genus Salvelinus; species Salvelinus sp. IW2-2015. The sequence continues at coordinate 43,125,855 of NC_036860.1, read as the reverse complement.
AGGTTTTCAATGGGTTTCAAGTCCGAAGACTGAGATGGCCATTGCAAAATGTTGATTTTGTGGTCAATTAMCAGTTCTTAGTTGATTTCTTTGCTTGGGGTTATTGTCTTGCTGGAAGATCCAATTGCGATCTGTTAGGATTTATGTTTATACACTATAGCCTGCTACCATTTGTATGAAGATGAATATTGTTTTGTTACACACACACACACACAAACAATACAGATGTATGTGTGTGTAAAGACTGACCAACATAGTGACAGGCCATAAAAGCTGTGGTCAATCTGGAGAGGGGAGGGGTGCATATCTCTAGGCCAACCAGGGATGGTAGGGCACTGGACAAWACCAAATAAGGAACTGTTTGAGTGTAGAATCGGGGGGAGACACAAGACGGATCTAATCTACGCAACGACCAGATGCGGACATCTGAGAGAAGGGGACCAGTCTGAGTATCGRCGATAGGCTGAGCAAAGTTTAAACCACGCTCAGCCTCTACTGTGATAGGCCAACAGACGCGTTGGAACTACGTCATCACGGTATAAGAACAGCTGTTTACGTACTTCCTGCCAGTTCCCTGTTTTACCGTTCTGTTTTACCGTTCCCTGTGATACAGCGAACMCGTATATACGAAAATTGCATTTGCCATTCATTGTTTGCGTTAATTAAACATAATTAAAGAAAGTTAGCAGACCTTGCTTTTTATTTATCCYGATACCKGATTTGTTACACGCAGCGCWCACAGATCCAAGTTTCAGCCTCCTGGCAGAGCCAACCAGGTTTTTGGCTAACATGTCCTGGTACTTGGTATAGTACAAACGATCCACCACCATATTTTACAGTACAGGTTAAGGTGTTTTCTGCAAATGCATTGTTCTCTATTTTCATGTCATCTGATTTTTCTGTATTACTTGTTAAACAAAATGTTATTCTCTGAACAATTGTATTAGTATAAAATACACATTTTACATTTTTTGGAGYATACAATATAGCTCAGTATTTGTATTATTTATTTTATACAGTCTTTTTTGCTCATCTTTATCAAGGGATCCAATAATTCAGGACCCTACTGTATATGTGATGTGGTTTGTATGTGTACGTGATTGAAGAGTGTGTGTATGYGTGTATATGTGTGTGTGCTTGTGTGTGTTTCTGAGAGAGAAAGGGAGTATGTTGGTCGATGTAGTGTTTCCTATTGCTAAAGAATGCATCTTCTTTCCCCCCCTTTTTTCTCGCTCACACAGCCGAGTTCCCACATTGCTCTCATTGCTATGGCAACCAGTGCTCTCTCCTTGGACTACCTCTGCATGCATCCAATCAGAGTGAGACCTTTGTGAAGAGAGAATCTTCTGGGCTTCACTTAKTCAACTTACCCCACTGGAATAGCCTCCACACTGAGAACAAAGGGTGCTTCCTATAGGGCTCTGGTCAAAGGTAGTGCACTACATAGGGAATGGAATGCAATTTCGGACACAGCCAAAGGAAAAAGGCTCTGCCGCCAGAGCCCGACATGACACCAAATATTGGGGGTATGTGGGTTGGATTAAAGGGGGTTTCAGGGGCTACGAATGCAATATGTAGCCAATGAGCTGAGGGACACGAACGGAAAAGCAAAACAGGATGGTGATGCTGGCTGCTCCTGGTCCATGCCCAATTTCTGTGGAAATTATGTGGAATGGGATTTGTTATTGGAAGCCTCTGAGCCGGAATACTTGGCAAGTGTAGCGGAGGCTCTGGCAGCGGTGAATGCTTGATAAGTCAGAATGGATTCAGGCTGAGCCTATTTATGTAATTCCTGAAAACATATGGATAGGATTCAGACGCTCAATAAATTCAACCTTCAACAATGACATTCCACACCACCACTGCACCCATTAATCTTCTAGGAGAATGCATCTCTTCTCATATTTGCTGACTGCACTAGTGGAGTACACAAGTCAGCTTGAACCAGTATGTTAATCAAATTGTATTCAAATAGCCCTCATTTTGTATTCTAAGAACATGACAAATGGCATTAAATTAGATACACTGTAATAACATCACGTAATGTAACAATATTCCATTGACGACACATGGGGTGTTTTGTCTTAAATAGGATGACCACTGATGCCTTTTTAAGGAAGAGGGTCTGAGCTACAGTAAATAATTAGCAGAGATGAAATGCGGTGCAGCAGACAGTCAGCTATGCTACCACCTAAGGACTGCACTGAGGTCACTGCACACTGTCACATTATCATGCTTTTCTGCCACTAATTATATTTCTGAAGATTACATTCACCCGGGCGCCTGTAAAAACATTGTGAGCGGAGGCAGTGTCCCCCCCCCCCAGCGCCTGTGGAGCTCTGTGTCTGTGTGTGTGTGTGTGTGTGTGTGTGTGTGTGTGTGTGTGTGTGTGTGTGTGTGTGTGTGTGTGGTGTGTGTGTGTGTGTGGTGTGGTGTGTGTGTGTGTGTGTGTGTGTGTGTGTGTGTGTGTGTGTGTGTGTGTGTGTGTGTGCTGTGTTGTGTGGTGTGTGTGTGTGTGTGTGTGTGTGTGTGTGAGAGAGAGAGAGCGAGAGAGCGAGAGAGCTGTAGAGCAGTACCGGAGGGCCTATCTCTGAAGCCCTGACGGACAGTTGGCTGTCGGGGGATGACAGTGGGACAGAGGCGCGCCGTAATTCTGCCCGACTGCCGTGTCACAAAGTGTCACAATCTGTTCCTAACATCTGGACTACAGGGCTCAAACGACAAGCCAGAGCAGACGAGAAGAGAGACGGGGTGTGCGCCACCGGAGCAGACGGGGGAGTCGATGAGAGAGACGSAAAGAAGGCGAGAGGGGGGAGAGGGCTTGATCTGAAAAGCTAAAGGTAGAAATAAACCACACCTCTTCCTCAAAACAGTCTATTCATCTGCCCGCTTTAAAGACACAGAGTTAGATGATGTTCACAGGCATAATGAATCACAGGGAGAGATAGAAACAGTTGTACTGCATATGTTTAGAAGCTCATCATTTCTGAGGAATATTGGGTAAACAAACAGTATCTTCCAGGCTTTTTCATGAATAAATATGATGTTCCTGTATATCTCWAAAAATGAGTCATTGTGATGAAAATCGGGTTTGTGTTGAAACTGATTTGTAATGTTTTACATAAGTTGTGAAATGATATTGTGTTTGTGGAAGAGTACCATGATCAGAGCATGTGGTATTTGGCRCATGTGACAAACAAAGTTTGATTTGATGTGCACGTTCCTCTGGGATAACTTACACATTACAAGTCATTATAGGACCCCATGGCCTAATTATGGTTGTGGGCTGTTGTTCCAGGCCATGCCCAGGCAATGTGACATCAGGGAGCTAGGGGGGGAAGGTGGCAGGTTTATCGAGTGTGTGTCCGCTCTGCAGGAAGCCATGTTTCAGCCCGCCCTGACTGACGCATGATTTACAGAGCTGCTGTAAAGCCATAACGCAATAATAAAGGCTTGGTTTGTGAGGGCGCGCTAGTCATGCGTGGGTTGACTCATAACCTGCAGTCCCCGCGGTTCCACTTTTTTTTTTTACCCCTTTTTCTCCCTAATTTCGTGGTATCCAATTGGTAGTTACAGTCCTGTCGCATCGCTGCAACTCCATATGGACTCGGGAGAAGCAAAGGTCGAGAGCCGTGCGTCTTCTGAAAACACAAACCAGCCAAGCCAACCCAGCCAAGCCAACCCAGGCCAAGCCAGCCAGCCAGCCAACCCAGCAAGCCAACCCAGCCAAGCCAACCCAGCCCAAGGCCAGCCAGCCAAGCAACCAGCCAAGCCAAACAACCCAGCCAAGCCAACCAGCCAGCCAAGCAGCAACCCAGCCAAGCCACCCAGCCACAGCCAACGCCACCCAGCCAAGCCAACCCAGCCCAAAGCCAAGCAGCCAAGCCAACCCAGCCAAGCCAAGCCAAGCCAAGCCAACCAGCCAAGCCAAGCGCCAGCCAGCCAACCCAGCCTAGCCAACCCAGCCAACCAGCCAGCCAAGCCAACCCAGCCAAGCCAAGCCAAACCCACCAAGCCAACCCAGCCAAGCCAACCCAGCTAGCCAACCCAGCCTAGCCAACCCAGCACGCCAACCCAACAACAAGCCAACCCAGCCAAGCCAACCCAGCCAAGCCAACCAAGCCAACCCAGCCAGCCAACCCAGCCAAGCCAACCCAGCCTAGCCAACCCAGCCTAGCCAACCCAGCCAAGCCAACCCAGCCAAACAACCCAGCCAAGCACAGCCTAGCCGCACAAAGATAGCACCTTTACAGTCTGTCCCTAATCTCGGATTCATTCTTCAACATGCTGAAAAAAAAAATCATATTTCTCCACTCCAGTTCCCAAGTCAAAATGCACATTTGGTGTATCATTTTACTGCAATAATACTTCATACTGCAGGAGTTAATATTATATTAGGCTTTTAGAGGTTATAGACCTACAGTCTGTGTCCAGACATCAGGCTACTGTTTCCATTTAAGTAGCCTACCCATCTGAACAGTAGCCTCCACTTCCCTTGACGTGCCATTTTTAAGTACCCATCTTGTGACTGTCAAATTTGTATAGCGCCTCACAATCATCACACACACTGCTATCATTGCTTTCCTAAACAGTTAGACTAATGTTCTGCCCCCTCTTCTATTTATTTTCAAACATCCATTTCGCAGCTTTTCTCTAATTGAATTAAACTCCGAAATGTGATTTTTTCTCAGTGGATGGACATGAACTCTTTCTGCCTAAGTTCCAAAAGTGTATTTGGTGTATTTGGCGAGTGTACAGTTGGGCCTAAAGCTTAGGCTATGCTCTAACGCCAGATAATAATAATACAAGAAAAAACCACAATGTAGCCTATAGATTTGAATTGCACAATAATTATACATTCATGGATTTTAAATGGATTGTTTCTCTTTATTCAACCCGCCACCACCCTTCATCCACACAATATGTCATGTCTGCCGTTACAAGACCATGGTCGGCTTTTGCTACGGAGTGTAGGGGAACGGCAACCTCCGTACCTTCAGGCTTGATCAGGCCCTACCACCCAAACAAGGGCACTGCG